>NW_022589722.1:3826090-4092787 GCF_004348235.1 Phoca vitulina
AAAAAAAAAAAAAAAAATAGCATGTCAAATATTAAAATATTATCAAAAAGGCTTCATTGGTCCTAATTCTCTAACAATGGCATACATAAATATACATAAACCCCGGTACACATCGACATAGTACATACATATAAATATATTTGCATTTTAAAGAAACTATATATAACAAAACTGCTAACTGCGAAGTAAAGAAAGCTTCAGAAAAGAAGGAGAAGACAAAGAAGGTTAGTGATCCAGAGTTTAACTTGAGGCAGAAGTTTTATAAAAGTAAGCTTTTACCCCCAAGAGACCGGGGCAGGGATCATATGGAATAATAAATTATACTAATTCAAAGGGGATACCAGGAAGACAGAAGTAAGTAGAAGGAGGTACTGTGACAGACATCAAGGTAGCCTAGTCAGCTGTCTTGCTGAGAAACAGGACCATGTTGCCTATATGGTCTTTCATTAAAATGAGATTAAACGGTGATTAGAGGTACTGAAAAATAACCTGTGGCAAGAGAAAATGAAATGAAGTACATAATCTAGAAATATCTGATCTAAAGTGTCACTGATTCTGAAGATTTCTTACAGCAGGCATTGTTAGGTCATTTGTGAGTTACAGACAGGGCATATCAATCAGAAAAAAGAATGACAACCCAGGATAGAAGCAGATGAAATCTCTGGAAGCAGTGGTCCTGGCAAGACCAGAAGCTGTCAACTGAAATAGAAGTCAGAATTTCCTGTGCTATCCATTCTGTTTGTATTTGGTCACTAAGTGGAGTTTCCCTTGGAAAATAGTTTGATTTAGACACAGTATCAGTAGTAGGTAGCATCACAGATGAAAGATGTTCACAGAAAAAGCATAAAGAATCATTTTAGACATTCAAAGAGCAGAGGCGAACAAAGTCACCAACAGGAGAAGGAACATAAAAATGAGTAACATATAAAGAGAATTAAATGGTTCTCATAAATTTTGTCAAATGATCTTCTTGCCTCAGGAAGTTTTGAACATACCAGTATCTCTCTCCCTCTCTACTAACAATACAGTGCTGCTAAGAACGAGTGTTCAACTATTGACTAATTCACCATAAAAAAAGCAATTCAACAAATATTTTCCTGGGAAGCACAAATTTGGGAAGCAATAATATATGCTAAGTATGTTCAGATTTTGTAAACAATATATTTAAATATTAAGAATTTAAAATGTATATTTTATTCAAGTTTATGTAACACTCATTAATACTGTAGAACTCTCAAATCTCTATATAGTAAATATAAATATACTATTATTTGATGGCTAATATTTTTCCTGTAGCAATGCTTAAGCATTGAAATATTTAAAATATTCTTACTATATCCTATTACACTTCTAGGTTTGTGACATAAGGTCCTACCAGACTACCTTCTACACTTAACAAGTGAATATAAAAAACAACTATTTGAAGGTTCTAGAAAATAAACAAAAGCAAGTAGATTTTGGAGAGGACTTAAAACTTGGAAGACAGAACCAAGTGAATTTTGCATGTGTGTGTGTGTGTGGGCGGGGGGGAGCGTGGGGAAGGGACAGGCTATAGTTGCAGTGACGTGTCATCTTTCTGGCCAAGAAAACCACAGATAGAGCCCAAAGTCTCAGGAAAGTAAGATAGGAATTCCAGAAAGAAAATAACCAGCAAAAGGGAACTCCAAATTCTGTTAAAAACTCTGCCAGGCTGACCTTTGAAATGGAAGAATGGAGATGATAGAAGAAAATATCAGTGATCTTAAAAATAGATAAATAGCAATTATCCAATCAGGAGGAGAAAAGATAAAAAAAATTAGGGAGAAAAAATGAAAAGAGCCTCAAAAACCTGTGTGACAACATCAAAAGGTCTAACACGTGTCTCTGGAGTCCCAGAGACAATGGGACAAAAAAAATAATTGAAGAACTAAAGTGGAAAACTTTCCAGTTGTAGTGAAAAGTAAACAGATTCAAGAAGCTCAGCAAACCCCAAATGACATACACATACACACATACAAATATATGAATGCACACTCTTACCTAGACACACACCAGCGCACATTATAGTGAAACTGGTGAAAACCAAGTAACAGAGGAAGTTTTGAAAGCAGCCTGAGAAATCGACATGTAACAAACAGGGGAACAATGATTCAAATGACTATAAATGTCTCATCAGAAACAATGAAGACCAGAGAACAATTGAACAACATCTTTAAAGTATAAAACAACAAAACAAAACCAATGTGAAAAAAACTTACGTTAACTAGTCTTTCAAGACTAGGGATGATTAGAGATGTTTCTCCTCCTTTAACATCAGGATCTTTCTGCATTTCCTTTATAGCTTGCAATATTTCTTTCATACCTTCTTCCAGCTGGTTATTTTCTTCAGCTAATTCTTTTACTAAAATGACATATTTTTCTCATTCAGTGAATACCTTCTTCACAATTTACACTATTCTGTACACATAACAAATATTTCACATATAGAAAAAATACCCATTTGGGAAATGCCAAAGTAAATAAATGTACAAAAAAATTCACCTATAAATCCAATGTGTGAATAGCTGTATTAAATGATATACCTGTTTAAATCATGTGCATATATATGTTTCATTGTTGAAAGAAATCATAAAGATACTTTGTCTTCACTTCTTTAAACATCTTTTAAATTTGTTTTTAACTTCACTTTCATTAGACAACAAAAAAGAAAAACTGACTTATTTATCACCACAAAAAATTCACATTAATAACTTTGACAATGAATATAGCAAGGCAAACCAAATAGATGAATGAGAGACACTGAAGTCTATGTATTGTGGAGGTAATTAAAGTTAAAACAGACTAGAAAACAAGAATGTGTTAAAGTCCTTTTAGCTCCATGATTTTCAGTATAGGATAAATAAGTACAGAAAAATAAGAAATAATAGTAACTTACATTTATTCTGAAATTTGGTTATTATTGTTCTACCTCTTTCTAAATCTCTTTCCTTTTCAATTAGTTCTTTTGAAAGAAATTCATTCTGTACAGAACATAAAGAATAAAATTGATTTTTTTAAACAAAATATCACTATCGTTTACAGTTTTCAAGTTAAAAAATTTTGACCAATTGAGGTGTAACACACCAGAGACAAGCTATAGAAATACAACAGTAGTAATAAAAATAAAACCCAAAAGGTAAAACAGCTGGTGGTCTTCCTCCCACTTTCTCCCTTTCCCCACCCCACAGCAAAAGACAAAGAAATATAATTGAAAGATTTTGTCTTTAGTTCCACAATTATCTCTTTTAATAGTCTGCCTTTATACTACCTGTTCTGCCTGGCTTCTATGACGTTCAAGCTCTATTTCTGCATTTCTATTCTGTGCTTCCTTGACCAATAAATCCTGTGCTATGACTTCATTCTAAAGGAATAATTAATAAATTAGGCAAGTCAATGATTTCATATCAAACTTACTGCATTTTTAAATTTTTAAAAAATAGAATATGTATAAATTAGTGTTATGTGCAAGCATAAAAAAATTCTTACTACAATGATTACTCAGAGAACTTTGTTAGAGAAGTCACAAAAAAAAGAGTTAATAAAAAAGTGATCTCAGTAATGTAATCTGGAGGAAAGCTCACCTGAGATCTAAGAAATACTAGTTCTCTCCGTAGCTGTTCTATAAGATTTTCAAGTGGATCTATTTGAGATGATTTTGATTGTGTAGTAATAGGCACATGGTCCAGAAGATTAACATCAAGTTTACTTTTCAAAATCTCTGTCTGTAAAGGCACTTCACTCTTTCTTACATCTTCTTTCAAACTGATATCAGCATATTTTATCTGGTTATGAACCTGTTCATCTTCTGATGTTGCTACTTGTGATTCACCCATGTCAGCTCTATTATCATGAATTTGTTCACAAAATATTGCAGATTTTTGCCTAAGTGATAACTTCTGCATTAAGTCTGAAGCTGTTGATAAGGCCTGTAAAGATGAACTGCTTTTCTGTATGAAACTAGTCTTCTCAAGTGCCTGACAGCTTCTTGACACCTTCTTCATAGAGTGGTCAGAAAGAGAGTATAAGTAGTCATCTATTTCTTCATGGCTCTCCCTACTAAAGCTATTGACTAACGATTCTAGATTTCTTAAAGATTGTAGACATGGTGCTTTAAAAATCTCCTTTATCGTAATAGTTTCTGGAGGTGAATTATTATCTTTTACTTGTATAGATGAAGAATGTTTAGTTAGAGAGACAAAAGGATCCACTGCACTTTCTACACTATGTTGAATTTCAGGTAACATTCTTGATAATGATCCTACGGTGACATTCTCCTCTGGTTCATTCTGATATAACTGTGGAAAACCAAATGATGGTCTATGCGGCAGCTCTATTTTATCTGAACTCGTAATCTGTATTTAGAGTAAATAAGGTCTCATTAATCAATATTTGGATCAACAGGTTATTTAAACAAAAAAGTTATTTAACAATTATAAAAAGAAGCAATGTCCAAAATGAGGTAACAGGTGAAGAAATGAAAGTACTAATAATAACATTTTTCTTCTATTCTCTTTGCCATAACAATACTGTTTACCTTAGATTGAGCTTCACTCATATTTTTGAGGCTTGCAAAATCGAATTTCCTTTCTCCTATTCTATTTTCTTGAGAAAAGTTTTCAGTTAGGTTCAGGTCCTCAACAGTTAATCCTACATAAAAAAGAATTAACAAATTAGAAACATGAAATAACTCTCTTATTACTCTAATTCTTAAAAAGTAAAATCAAGATTTTTTTTAAAGATTTTATTTATTTATTTGTCAGAGAGACAGAGAGAGCACGAGCAGGGGGAGCGGCAGGCAGATGAAGAAGCAGGCTTCCTGCTCAGGAAGCCCGATGCCCAGGACCCTGGGTTCATGACCTGAGCGGAAGGCAGCTGCTTAACCGACTGAGCCACCCAAGAGTACCAGTAAAATCAAGTTTTAATTCAAACAAAAGGTAGAATATTTCCAAAATCCTTGATCCACATGTAGCCTATATAACCTTCTGATTTAGCTCACTTTTAATATTAATGAGAAACTAATATGACTTTTATCTTCTCTATCATTCTTTACACATTCTATATTAAAGTATTAATAATTACTGAAATAGTTTAGAGACATATAAAATAGACAAGAATCATGAATGAGTAAACTGGTTAATACACTAATAAATTATGAAGTTTGCCATCCTAGAAATTTTTTGATATAGAGACCATGATGATAAAAAAGCAAAATAAACAAACCAAAAACAAACCAAAACAAAACAACAAACAAAAAACCCTCTATTATTCAAATACTTGTGGACTTGGGTGAAGTTAAAAAAAATTTCTTCGCTATGGTCTTCTTAGAAAAAGGCACTACAATTGCTATTATAAAACTTAACCAACTGTTCTCTTGATATCAAATAAGATAAACAACAAAAAAGTTAATTTTTATTCAATAAAACATTACTTTCACTTAATAAGGAATAATGTACAAAGAAAGTTTTCAATGTACTGCTCTTAAGGAAGATATTAACAGCAACAAATATTAATATAGAAATTACTAAATATTATCATTACTGATCACAACATATCGGGATTGTGTGGGAATTAATAGACTATACGGTAAAGTTTTCAAAAGTTGATGATTCTGAAGTTTTCTTCAATTATTTTATTGTGCTTTTTCTGTTTTTACCTGTTTCAGATTTAGGACAGAAACCAATGATACTTAAATATTCTTCATCAGGCCATTATTTCATTTATTAAACTTGCAGCAGAACCATGATAATATATGAAGATACAGAAAATTTCAGCTCCAGACAATTCATTTTCCAATGATTCTTTAAAGGATTTGGAATAACTGCATATACCTGAAGTTGCAGCTCTTTTTCCTCTTTCTTGAGCCATTTGGCGAATTTTTTTTTTCAGATCGAGTCGTTCTTCCTCTAGACTTTCAATCTATAAAGCACAAATTATTAGTATTTCTTTTGGTTCAACCAGAAAATAACTAATTAACTATCATACTTGCCTCTTTCAAAAGAATCTGGTTTTCAGCTCTGTATTGCTGCTGTTTTAAGCTTTTGCTATTTCTAAATTCAGTTAAATCAATCATTGTCTTCGGTTCAAGGCCTAAAATAGAAAGCAGTATAATTAAAAACTTACCAACATTCAAATGAGCTATAAAAACTTCATATCGCAATTGGTTATCATCAAGCAAATGGTTACAATTTATTTAACCAGCATCACTGAAGAATGCGATACTTTTGTGCAAGAATTTCCAGATATTTGAACTATAACCTTACAAGTCAACATTTTATCACAATTTTTAATAGAAATTCTGACAAAATATATCAGGATCTGTCTTCTTCTCCATGTTAGATTGTCATGAAAGTACTAGAATGTATTAATTCAAAACAGAAGCTGTAGAATAAAACAGACTTGCGCTCAATTCCCACTTTCAATTATTAACTAAGCTGTAGGACTAATACTGCATTTCTTTCTTTCTTTCTTTTCTTTTCTTTTTTTTTTTTGGTTTGTTGTCAAGGGTTTAAAAAATTAACCTATATAAGGTACTTAGTCCAATGCCTGGCACATAGTAGTCACTACTAATATCAATATCAATTATATTATCACATGAGTCTGATGCCTCCATTGTTCCTGTCTCCTAACTTCCTATTACTAAGTAGATATGAAGACTGTCTTAAGCAAGTGTAAAACAAGATTTAGAAGCTTTAAAATACAGAAGGGGCACCTGGGTGCTCAGTCAGTTAAGCATCTGCCTTCAGTTCAAGTCACGATCTCAGGGTCTTGGGATCGAGCCCCAAGTTGGACTTGCTGCTCAGCGGGGAGTCTGCTTCTCCCTCTGCCCCACCCACTGCTGGTATACTCTCGATCCCTCTCTATCTCTCAAATAAATAAATAACATTTTTTAAAATAAAATAAAACACAGAAAATCTGGTGTTTGTGACAGCTATCTAATTGGCTCGGTCATCTTTAGCAACTTCCGGTTTGAAGTCAGCTGTGATCCAGTAGGTCAAGTTGATCAGAAGGCTAACTTGGGGTACTGGCATGATTCTGAGTCCTACTTAGATACATTTTCATAAATAAATCCTCTTCATAAAATATTTATTTTTCCTTCCTCTAGAGAACAGTTTTCACAGATGATCATTTTAGCTCTAAGAAAGCATTAACAGGTATTTACCAAGTATAATGAAATCAGTATTTAGATTTTTATTTTCACTTCAAAGTAGCAATTTAGATTAGACTGTCATAATTTAACATTCAAACGAGTAATACTAAATGAATTATTTCTTGAAATCAATATATAAACTCTCAAGCTATATTTACTAATTACTTCTTAGAATCAATAGTAACCTTAAAATACTCAACCAAAGTTAAATTTAAGCAGCATAAATCATAAAAGTACTTAACCAGTACTTCTAAATGTCCTCATGAATTCATCTGAACGAGAGTATTTTGCAAACCAAATGGGTCATACAGACCCTCCTTTGTTGAGAAAAAGAAAGGGGGGAGTTAACTTCTAATATGTGGTATTAGTTTAGCAGACTTTCAGTTTTTAAACAAGCAATTATTACTTGAAGAGATGCCAGACTGAATAGAGCAGTGCTCCAGGACAGCCCACCCACCATCCCAACCCCATTAAATCCGTAGTCCCACTTGAATCAGAGCAGCACCAGTTTTGTTTTAAATATTTTTATAGAAGGGTTTATATGGGGGGGGGGAAGCACATTCAACTATTTAAAAATAATATTACACAAAAAGAAAAATAAGAAATGACTCGACATTTAGGATTGATCAAACTATGGATCTTAAAAGATGACTTACCCACACGCTCCCTAAGTGCCTCATTTTCATCAAGGAAATCATTGATCTTCAACTCAAGTTTATTGATTTCCTTTGTTAATACTTCAATCTCTCGATCTCTTATTTTAATTTGGTTTTTACAATTCTTTATTTCAATAACAGCGTCTTCTAATCCATATATTCCCTGAAAAATATCCAATCTAGTTTAAGTATAATGTGGTTTATTTGAAAAATTATCAAATTTATGAATTTATTTTCTTATTAAGTCTGAGGGGAAGTACACATATATGTAAGATTTGTATCATGAAACTGTGCTTTTTATTGTGCTTTTAAAAAACAAATCCAGTAATATGATGGAAAACGGAACAGCTGAAACTTCCCAGTATAGCATCCTAATGACAAAGTGACTCAGAGAATGACATATAAAACATTTAACAAGGGGAGACTGGGTCGCTCAGTCAGTTAAGCATCCGACTCTTGGTTTCGGCTCAGGTCTGATCTGAGGGTTGTGAGATTGAGCCCCGAGGTGAGTTCCATGCTGGGTGTGGAGCCTGCTTAAGATTCTCTCTCTCTCTCTCTCTCTCCCCACCACCACCCTGCTCATGCTCGCTCTCTCTTAAAATAAATAAATTTATTAATAAAATAAAACTAAAATTAGTGAATGTTGACTGCATATAAGACCATGCTAGATGATTCAGGGGATATGAAGATAAATCAGATGTTCATACTGTCTCTAGGGAGCTTCTTACCCACCCCCTCAAAAAACAAACAAAAAAACATTTAACAAAATATAGGAAAGGAATAGTAAGAGTGAATCAGTGATACCATTAGAATATATAAGTCATTAGTTACTTGACTTAGTGGCAATCAGATTTAAAAATACAAAAAGTACAAAGTAAGTACTGGGTGTTGGCACAGCAGGCAGCAAAACTGTCCCTGAAATAACTTCTGGCAAATAAACCAGCGGTGTCACATCTATAATGGTGGCATAATGACACCGATTACAAAGAAACTAAACTTGCTGTCTCACCAAAGCTGATTATCTGGGGCAAAATGCTTTGATCAAATGGCTAGAAAACAGTTCTCTGGCTGAAAAGTAAGTGCTGATCAAAAGTTTGAATAGGGCAGTACAAACCAACCAAGATAACCTTTATCATAAAACACTTGTGGAATGTTTTTGAAGGTACACAGTAAATGGCACGGAACAGTGTGAGTGGCAAGAATA
The DNA here is from genome assembly GCF_004348235.1 of Phoca vitulina. Classification (NCBI taxonomy): domain Eukaryota; kingdom Metazoa; phylum Chordata; class Mammalia; order Carnivora; family Phocidae; genus Phoca; species Phoca vitulina. The sequence continues at coordinate 3,835,116 of NW_022589722.1, forward strand.
ATCTAAGCTCCTTGATTGGCAAGATAAAAATACATACCGATTCATAATCTTTTAATCGCTTTAGAGTCTCAACTAGTTCTTTATCCTTTTCCCTAGCATCAGCCTCAGCCAGTTCAGCTGTTCTCTCAGCCTCTTTAGTTTTCTCTTCTAACATTTGAACCTTAGACTGAATTTTCATATAATGAGTCTGCTGGGAAAGAGTTGAAGCACCTACAGAGTAAAAAAAAAAAAAAAAAAAAAAAAAATCATGAATTTATTGAATTGATTACTTATTCCTTTAACTCCCTGATTGCAATCCAATACGGGAAGCAGGAAAAGTGGTATGTCACTAAAAAAGTCCCTTTATTATTATAATTTTATATTTAAAAAATAAAATTTGTTTTCATTTTATTAATAGGACAAGCTTAAAAAGTTCAATAAAATCTTAGCTGAACGGTTACAGATTATATAAGATTGCAAAACACTGCTTTACAAAGAATGATCATTGTGGCAAAAACTACTAGCTATCTGTTCCTAATGTTCAACCTTTGTCCACTGTAAGAGAAGAATGCAATTTTGGTTGGACACATGGCCATATGAAATAAAGACTAAATTTCCAGTTAAACCCCAGCAGCTAGGTGTGGTCATGTGACCAATGGTATATAAGCAGACAAGCCATGTGTGTATTTCAGGAAATGTTTTTAAAGAGGAGGAGTGAATCTTTTCTCTTTCCTCCTTCCTGCTAGCTGGAATACAGATATTAAGTCTGGAACTCAAACACTGAGAACATGAATTGGGTACTACATGTTGAGATAGACAGCGCAGCAAGTTACAGGATGCCTGATACCCGATATTTGTGCAGGTATCACACCCAACCCCAAACTAGTCACCTCAACTTTGTTTGTATCATGGAAAAATACATTTCTATCCTGTTTAAATCACTGTTACATTTGATTTTTTCTGTTGCTTGCAGCTAAACTTAATAGCTAAAAAATCTCTACTTATATTTTCTTAACAAACTGTTGCTAGACCAAAATATAACATTCCCATTATTGACACAAATCATTCTTATCCACCAAAAGTGTTCACTAATTTATAGAGTATGTATTAACATATAGGCATTGGACTAGTGTGGGAAAGCATGCATGTTTACAAGAAATGGGCCCTGTTCTCTGGAGTGAAAAGCCTAGATGGAGAATGTGAGAGGCTGAGCTGTCCCTAGTGTCTATTCTTGCTTCTTCCACGTGGCCCGCCACAGTATATTTACTTGCCTATCCTTCAGTGTGTACTATTTGCCTCTTGCCCCACCTCCTCTATCCTGCTGTTTGGGATGTGGACGTGAAGGTAAAGCTCCACTTTGGACAAGACAGATGAGGGCAACACACCGGATTGCCTAATTCTACACCATCACACAGGTGAGAAAAAGAAACTTCTATCTTGATTTTGCCACTATTTTTCAGATCTTTAGTTCTGATAGCTAAACCTAATCCTAACCAATGAAAGGAAAACACCATTAGCTGTCATATTTACAAGTTAACTTCAAGTATAGAGTATATTCTAGTACCCACACTTCTGTGGACTTTAGGGGTCATATGACTATGGACTGACTGAAATGTCATTAGACAAGACCTCTTTCTTATCTGATAGCAGAGATCAACTGTCACTTTTTCTCCTGGTGGCTGGAATATGTAAAGCCCATGGCATCAGTCACCCTTTTAAAGCAGTTTAAACCACTGTCAAAGTATAAGTCTAATAAATACATAATACACACACATACAGAAATAAGTATAACAAGTGGGCCTTGTTGTTAGTTCAGCAATCATATTACATTTCCCTAGTCTGTTCACTCTTCCAGATGACCATTTTATACCTTCTCTTTTCTTCTTCTCTCTCCTCAAATTCTAACACATCTTCCCCTATCCTTTCAGTTAAGAACATTCCTGAGAAAAGAGAAGCAATCAGTACAGAAGCTCTACCTGCTCTCACCATCAGGTCATCTCCAGAGTCACCTGCATCTGTATCTACATGCTCCACCTCCCTTCCTGTTACTATGGATGGATTCTTTGTGCTCCTAAGGCCGACTACCCCACTGGAACATTAGATCCCATCCCACTGCCTTCTCAAGGATATTGCTCCAGAAGTTCTCCCTCTCTCTCTCCTGCTTTATCAGTGCATCAATTTTCTTCTTTAATGGATCTTTCCTTTAACCTAGAAGCATGATTATTTCTTCCATTTTAAAGAGAAAAACACTTTTCCTCATACCCCTTTCCCTTCAAGTTACTACTCCATTTTTCTCCTTCCCTTCACACAAACAGTCCTCAAAGGAGTCTCTAGATTGTCCTATGTCATCTCTATCCATTTTCTCTTAAACCAAAAGTGGCCACTGCTAAGTCCACTGGTTAATTTTCAATGCTTGTCTTGATTTATCAGCAGCATTGAATACAGCTCTGAACATGGTTGCTTATTCTCTTCCTTGATGACATTCCTCATGTGGTTTTCAGGACTCTACATGTTCCTGATTTTCCTCCCACCTAGAATCCTTTGGTTGCTCCTTTTCATCTCCCCAGCCTCTAAAGTCAAAGCATCCCTGGGCTCAATCTTCGCATTTTTCTTCTTAACATTTCTTCCTTTGATGATCTCAGCCAGCCTCATGACTTCAACTACCATTTTTAGGCATATGGTTCCCAAATTTATATCTTTAGCCTCGACTGTTACCCTAAACCTCAGACTTCTATATATACAAGTGCCTATTTAATACTTTCAGAAGTCTAATAAGCATCTCAAACTTAATATGTCCTGTTTAACTAAGTCCCTGATCATTTCTAAACCTGCTAGAAACACAGTCCTCCCCAGTGTTCAGAACAAAAGTCCTGATAACTCTCTCACATCCTACATCTGATCTGTTAGCAAACTGCACTTCTATCACCTTCCAAATACATTCTGAACTGACTACAACTAATAACTCTACTGCTACCTCCATGCTCTAAGCTACCAGCACCTTCCCAGATTATTGCAACAGTCTCATAACAGGTTTGCCTGCTTCTGTCCTTACCACTCCTGTGATCTATTGCAGACACTGCCTAAGTCAAATTATTTCACTCCTGTCTTCAGAAACTTTCTTTGGTGCTTCTTCTCACTTAAAATAAAAGCCAGAGTCCTTATAGTGAACTGTTAAATCTCTATATGACATGGCCCCTGGTTACCTCTCTGATCTCATGGCCTACTACTGCCCCATCTGCCCACCGTTCCAGCCACAAGGGCTTCTTTGTTGTTTTTCAACACACTCGGTATACTCCTACTCCAGTACCTTTACACTTATTCCCACTGTTTAGGGACATCTGCACGGCTTACTACTTCACTTCCTGGAAGTGTTCAAGTACCTCCTCAATGCGGCTTTTGCCTCATTAACTAAATTATAACGGCACCTCCAACTACCACCACCATTATTTCACTTATACACACACACACACACACGCACACAAACTCACTATTTACCTTTGTGCCTTACTTTTTTATCTTCTGCAATTATGTTAAATATGTCATGAACTCACCATGAATAGTTTGCATTAATGTGTCCTGGTATAACTACAGTATGCAGTGCTGCGGAAATAGAAGATCACTGCGGTTTCAAGGGCTCATGTTCAGGTGTATAGGCAAGGTAGTATGTCCCAGGGTAGGGAGAATAAAATGAGACATTAAATTGGGTGAAGTTCATTCAAATGCTGACGAGTCAAATGACTTCTGAAAACTCTCTGCAATGCTGCTACACTGATCAAAATTTTATTCTATTATTAATTATTAAATATCTATTATTATATATATTAATTATTATTAATTATTAAAAAGGGGATATATAACTATACTCAATTATATCACCATTTTTCATTTCTTTCATATAACTAATATGGTAATAAAGGTTAATGTAATTTTCATTGCAAAAAAATTACAGAAAATATCTCCATCACTTACAAGTTTAAACACCAGTAATATATGTAGCTAATAATATACTAGTTAATATAATATATGTAAGTCATTTTTAAAAATGATAAAATTTAAAAAGAAAAATCAATAATATATCTACTGACATAATTTAATAAAAATAAAATACTTATAAAATTGAATGGTACATAAAATAACTTTATATGCTTATTAAACATTAATTACCTTTGTTTCTTTGAAGCTCATTTTTCAAATCTTCAATAATGAAAGTATTTTTCTCCATTTCTTTTGTATATTGTTCTACTTGTTCAGTGAGCATCTTAATTTGACTATCTCGTTCTTGTATACCCTAAAAATATTTTTAAATATTACATATTATTTCTTCATGGGTATTAACATACATTTTAAAAGTAAGGAAAAAAATAGGTCTTATGTTTCTTCAACAAGATTGTAGAATATGTATTTTTTGGGTCAAAACTATGTCCTTTACTACTTTGTATACCGCAACTGCACAACAGTGTTAGATACACTGATATCACTCTAATACTTTCAGATTGATCTAATGGCTAACATCCTGGCAAAGGGAATTCCAGAACTCTCTAATATTTATGGCTTCTTCTGACTCCTTTCATGCTACCGTTCCTCATGACCCACCCATTTCCATCTTTTGCCCTGTAGTACTTCATTCCAAATATTGTCCCTTGCAATTGTTCTTATCCTCCAAATACTTCCCAAATTTCCCTCTTTCTTCCGGACTGTGACTATAGAGCACAGATGAGGGAAGTACACCTTCTACATGAATATATTTGTACTAAAAATAAAATTTAATGTAATACAGTCAAATTATAATGACACTTTCAGCTTTTTCATATTATACAGGATATTTCAGCACCAACAAATAATATAACAAATGTTAATAAGAGTACTAGGATATTTTTAAGTTTCTAATTAAATAATTCCCAATCAAAACAATATGTCTATTATCTGAATCAACACAGAAAAATACACAAAATAATTCTATTCCTAACTCTAAACTTAATTCTAATTGTTTCTTGGGATTGGATTTCAAAAGACTTTATTATATACCCAATAGTGGAAGCCACTAGGTTAGACACATTGTCTACTTTAACAAACCAAATTTTGAGAAGGTTTTACCTGTTGTAGAGCCATAACGTTACTTTTATCAGCATCAAGCTGGGCATTTTTCAATTTCTCCCTCAGGTTATGTAACATTTGCTGATACTCAATAATTTCATCATCTTTAGAAGACAAAATTAACTAGATATAAACAACATAGGATCTGTTACATAAGAGGAAAATTAATAAACCATTTTTCACTTATGGCAACTACTCTAATATACACCATTAGCAGATACCAGAAAATGCAGGAAATAAAATTCACTTTGAAGTAAGTATCAGCAACTATTTGCATAATCATTTGTTCCTTTTGGACGTACAACCTTAAGTTCAAATAAGAAATGATTCAAAAATATACAGTATAATTTTTGCTGTTTTAGAAATTCAATCTTTAAACAATCTCAAGTTTTCAAAACCTATTCCTAAATAAGAATTATAAATACCTTCATGCAACTACCAGGAAGTTTTGTACAATTAATTTTTATAGAGAAAACCTTAAAATGCCACTGAATGAAGGTGTCTTGTGTTCTTTGCTAGAAGAACCAAATACCAAAATCAACTTATTATTTATAAATTTATCACATATCCAATAAAATAAGATTTTTAAGAACTATTTCTAAATTTCATATTAGAAAACATGTTTCTAAGTGTCTAAAAACTGAAAAATGAACAGCTTTTTCAAATATTTAAGCATAACAATAACTAAAACAAGGACACATGTTAGAAAATAGATTGATCAATATAAAGCAGAGAATCCAAAAATAAATTCAAGTTCAACAAGCATGTCGTATGTAATAAATATCAATAAATAATGTTTGGACAACAGAATAGGTCTGTTGCATCCATACCTCACTCTCCATGCCAAAATTAATTACATATGCTTCAAAGACTTAAATGTAAAAGATGAAACTAGGAGGTACCAGAAGAAAATAGAGAAAACAACTTTATACTCAGAACGCTAATTATGACACAAAGTTCAAAGGCTACAAAAAAATAAACTACATAATACAAAAAAAAAAAAAAAATTTTGTAGTGAAAATACCATAAAGCCAAAGACAAGTGTCAAAACCGGAGGTATGTATTTGGATATATGTGACAACTTGTAGCAATTTAATCCACATATTGGCAAAATAACAAATACACGAAGATATTCATTGTAACATTGTTTCTAATACCAAACATCAGAAACCTGCTAAATATCACATAATAGGGTAGCGCTTAAATAAATAACATACCTATAAAGAAAAATTACAAAGCCATTAAAAAGAACAAAGCAATACTATATATACTGATATAAATAATTCCTAACAATACTGGGTGAAAACAAAATAAAGTGCAAAAGAATACATATACTACCATCTCTCCCCCCAAAATTAAATAGGATGTAAAAACTTCTCTTTTCCAGGGGTCAGTAAACTCAATCAAAGGTCAGATTTGGTCTGCTGCCTGTTTTTGTCAAGTCTTATTGCAAAACAGCCTTGCTCATTCATTTATGTATGCTGTATGTCTGCTTTCATGTTATAATAACAGAGTTTAGTTACACCAGAGACCAGAAGGTCTAAAATATTTACTCTCTGCACTTCTTACAGAAAGTTTACTGGCGCCTGATTGATTCTACAGGGCATCACTGTCACCACTACTGCTTTTGTTTAAAATACAGGTTATCTGAACTTCCCAGATAACCAAATCCAAAGAGCCAACAAGATTTATGTGAACTCTGTTAGAAACAATGACTACAAAAGTGATAGCTTTTAAAATTAGATTTATTCAGAATCGCTTTAGACTTTTTTCAAAATATACAGTCATCATAATCCTAGCTTCTGACATGGGAAGGCCAGAGGATTTGGTTGGGGTTGGAGAGTGGGGAGGAGCAAGAAAGGTGTATTTTGAAAAAACTTCTCAAATGATTCTGAAAGGTCCCTTTCCTTACTCCCATTCCCACTGGAAAACCAATAGTTGGATTGGTCTGAAGGAAGGAGAGTTAGAAAAACTAAAATTAGCCAGGAACTATATATACTTAATACAAGGTAACTATGAGTTATGTAAAAAAATTTAAATTTTACTTAGAATTATCTATTTTAGATGACAAATAAGTTAAGTTTTAGACTTACACTACATATAGGCTAGAGGACTACACAGGAGAGACTGCTTAGTGCTTTCCTAACTAGGACAAAAATTGCCCAATAAAAATGTCACTAACTACCATAAAGCCTTTAAAGAAAACTAAGACTAAGAAATTGAAATCAAAAATACAAATGAAAAACCATTAGATCAACTGAAAAAAGCACCTTCCATTCTTCTACTTTTGCACTGACAGCAGCCATGACTGGATCATCTTCTTCATTTTTTGCTTTCAGAAGATCTGTAAGCTCCTGCACCTAAAAGGCAACAATTGTTTCAAGAATTGTTGCAAAATAGTGCAATATATACATATTTGTTAGATATGCATATTTACACATATATTACACATACACAGTATACATACTCATACACATATATGTGTATACATTACCAATGCATATTCATTATTGGAGCAGTTCTGTAGTTAGAAGTGGTATTTAATGGTTTCTGTATCATTACAGATGTCTAATTATTTGTCATTACTAGAGAATTATATTTTTGAGCATTATTCTATTTTTTACACTAGTTTAATACCATGTAAAAAATGAGCAATGTATGGGCGCCTGGGTGGCTCAGTTGGTTAAGCGACTGCCTTCGGCTCAGGTCATGATCCCAGGGTCCTGGGATTGAGTCCCACATCGGGCTCCCAGCTCAGCGGGGAGCCTGCTTCTCCCTGTGACCCTCTCCCCTCTCATGCTGTTTCTCTCTCTCTCTCTCTCTCTCTCGCTAATAAATAAATAAATAAATAAAAAATCTTAAAAAAAAAAAAGAGCAATGTATTGGTTTTCTGATATTTATAGTGTATTTATTTTACGGTATAAAACTTAACTTCAGGTCCACAGGACTTCTAAGCATCTTTAGTAGAAAATCCCCATATTTATTAGTTTTCCAGGACTGCTGTCTACACATTCATTCAGGTATCAACTACAAGGTATGCGTAGGGGCATTAGAGAAAACACATATGGACAAACATGTCAGCATGGCAACATGTTACAGTAAAACGTATATTACAGCATAAGACAGAAATTCATATCCTAGAAAGTTAAAGTACTTTTTAGTTTCACATAAATAGTAATGATACGATATGAAGTCTGCATGAATGAGTTACTCTAACAGCAATTCTTACTTGAAGCCGGTAATGATCATTTTCTTTTTTTAATTGGTCCATTATGTTATCTGTTTGATGGACAATAGCTTTCATCCTGTTATACTCATCCGTCATCTTTTCCATCTCCTGTACAGACTCTTCTAGATTTTTTCTCATTTCTTGATTCTGAACTTCAATTTTTTCATTAGCTTCTGTTAAAGTCTAATAAAGTTAAAGACACTATGGTTAACTTAAGAAACTGAAATTTTAACTAAATTAAACAGAGTCCTAAGTGCCTGCTGAAGAATAGAGAATTCTTTAGAGATCTGTAGTAGCAATTTCTTTTGACCAATTAAATCAAATTAAATATCAAGCAAATTGTATCTAAAAAGCTTTGTTCTTCTTAATGTCCAAGATAGGCATATAAAATGAATGAATCGTAAGATTTATAACTTTAAAGATGCAATTTATTTCACGTTTCCAAAGGCATAGTTGCAGATTTCTAGTACAGAATTTAAATGTAGGGCCAAATACTAGGTTTATATTAATAAAATTGAAGTTTTATAAGAATCATTGCCTTGAACTGACTTCTATTTTACCTGAATTTCATCCAGATATTGGACAAGTTCATAGTTTTTTTTAGACAATTGTGATCGGTAGTCACTGTCTTCTCCTCTTCGTGATAAAAGTGTTTCTTTTTGTGAATCTATTTGTTTCTGATAGTCAATGATATCCTGACGAAGCTGCTCGTTCTGAAGGCAGACCAAATACAATATTCTATATTAAGAAACTATGCATAGAAACAAAATTTCATCCTCTAAATAGTTGATCTCAAAACATATCTTTAAACTCCCAAGGTCTCACCACCCTTAAAGTCTCACCTTTTTCTTTAGACGTTTGTTCTCCAGAAAAGAACAGGAAAAAGATAATTAGAAATGAGAAAGATGATACATAATTAAAATTAAGAATTAGAAATTAAAACAAAAAAGAGAAATTTTAGAAGGAGATATTATTTTGGATAATCAAAGAAAGCAAGAATATTCATTACCAACCAAAACAAAGAATATTTTGGTTATGTTAATAAGATAAGAACTCTTATAAGGATAAACAATGTACAAACATTATTTGGCTCAGAAGAACCAAATAATAAAGAACTTATAAGATTTCATGAGAAACAAAACATTTAAAAGAATACTGGGTAAAATAAGAGAAGACAGAAATCCAGTTATTCAGTCAATTAGCAAAATAACAAAGAATGGCTTATGAAACAAAGCAAAATTTACCCACATAAAGTAAGAGATGAATGTAGTACTTAATGGCCTCAACTTTCAATTTATTTTCTATTTCCCTGAGACAAATTCATATCATAAAATCAGGCAGCTTAATAGCATCAGTTACTTAGAAGGTTCCAGTTGTGGTTAGAGTATAAATTTATGAAAACTTTTCAACAAGTACCTTTGTTGAACTACCACAACTACTAAAATTTTTTACCAACCTCTCTTCTTAATTTGCTGTTTTCATTTTCTGCTTCCTCATTTCGAAGAGCCAACTAAAATAGGAAAAAAAAAAATAATGTTCAGCAGTAATTCGATATAAAACCAGGTTTTCGGCTAATCAATTTAAATTTTACATTCTCTCCAATGAAGTAGAGAATGATTAACTACTAAGGACTCATGTTGATCAAAGACATGAATAATAAACCAAAACTTGTGAAATCTAAGGATTATAAAAAACAAAACAGGTTGAGTTTAAAAGATTTAAAAAAAACTAAAACCAAAACTCTAACCAAAGGATACAGAAACAAAGCAATAAACAAATTATCCCCCCCCCAAAACCTAATGAGTAATTTTCTGTCCAAGATCTTTAATATTTTGCAGTTCTTCTATGTCAGAGCTAGAATATACTCTTTGCTCTGCTGAGCATTTAAATTACTTAGAAATATAAGGCAGCACAACATAATGGTTAAAAAGAAGCAATCTGAAATCAGACTGGCCCAGGTTTATATTCTTTGTCCACTAATTTCTGGTAGAGTATGAACAAGTGATTTACCATCTCTTAAATCCAATTTTCCCATCTCATATGTTGATGTAAAAATTAAGTATAATGTATATGAAGTCCTTAGCACAATGCTCAGTGCAGGAAATAACAAAAAATTATGGAGCATTTTCCCCTCCTCTCATAAATGATTTCATTTGTGACTCTTTTGTTTCCCAAAACAGGCAAATACTATAACTATTATCATAGATTTTCTCATCCATTATCCAAACCCCATCCCTCTTACGGCCTTTCACTTTTCTGCTTTTCTCCCTAATTCAAGGAGAAAGCAAAATTCTCATGGTTTTCAATTAAAACATAGTTAAAAGTCTGTAATAAATAAGCAAATGCAGTATGTGATCCTTGATGGAACCTTGCATATTGGGTGGAGGGACTATGAAAGGCAGTATTAGGCCAATAGAAAAAAATACAATTACAGACTAGATATTAGATAAGTATTGAATAAAAATAAATTTCCTGCATATGGTAATTATATAGTGGTTATGTTACAGAATACTCCTCTTTTTCAGAGACATGCTGAAATATTTCAGTGTGCAGTATCATAATATCCACAGTTAACTCTCAAATGGCTCAGCAAAAATAAAGACAGAAATATGTGTATATAACGATACTGATGGAGAAAGTAAATGTGGCAAAATTTTGACAACTGGTGAATCTATATGAAGAGCATAAAATGTTTATTCCTTTTCTTACAATATTTATGAAGGTTTGATAGTTTTCAAAATAAAAAGTTTAGGGAAAGTTTATAATAAAATGCAAAATGCTATACAAATCTCCAGAGTTTACCTACTACTATCATCATCGTCGTCACCTGGGAATTAAGAAACAGTCCCATTGTGTTTTGAACTGGAAAATTTTAACAAGGCAAGAGATGTCAAGAACTTAACGCTGAAGCATTTAGCACTACTGATGCTCTTTTCCCTTAGTTTTTCAAACATTACATTCTTGAGTTTTGTCTTTTCTTGTGCTGTTCCTTGAAGCACTTCTTCCTATTTCATTAGACATTTCTCAGAGATCTCCCTTACAGTCATTTCTATGGCTTCATAGCTGTGTTCTTAATTCACAAATATTCATCATCCACCCAGTGTCTTTCATGAATTCCAAATCCAGTTATCCTTTTTGAATATGCCCACTGTGACCTCAAACTCAACATGTACAAAAGTGAAAACCGAAGTAATAATTACACACTTTCTAGTTCCTTTTGTGTCTCTACTTAAATGACACTGTCTCCTTATGCAGTGGTCCAATGCAGAAAACTCTCCATTCCTCCCTCTCCTCTGACAACCAATCAATCATTCACCACATCCAATTACACCCACATCTCTAAACGTGTCTATATCCCTTAATCCCTTGAGTCATGACTTTAATTAGCCCATCATCAGCACCTGCCTGAATTAGCAGCAATGTCTCCTTACTATACTTAGTCCCCTTCAATCCACTCTCTGTAAAGCTGAATAAACTTCAAAAGTAGATCTGATCATGATATTCTTGTATTCAATATTTTTATTGGCTCCTTTTAGGAAAAACACCCAATTCCTCAGGAACTGGCCTGTGCTTATCTCTCCAGAGGATCACAAATGTTTAAACTAGGAAGGCAGGATAGTACAGTGGTTTAGAGCATAGATTCACTGAGTAAGTTTGGACTCAAATCCTGGTTTTACCACTTATTTCTGTAACCGTGAACAATTACTTACCCCTCCTGTGTCTCAGTTTCCTTATCTATAGCATGGGGAAATGTTACCTATCTCATGATAAGTATGAAATGAGGAATAATGAATTAGTGCATATAAAATATCTGGCACACAGTAAGGATTCTACACTAGCTATTTTTACCTATATTTCAGCCAAAATGACTGTAGTTCCCTGAATTCACCATGCCATCTCTTCCCTCCAGATCTTAGCAATGTTGTATCTTCAGGCCAGAATGCCCTATCTTTAACCACCACGTATGTATACTCCAACCCTTTGCCAGACTAACTACTACTTCAGGTCTCAGTTTACAAATCACTTCCTCAAGACTGATTTAGGTAACCCTCCCCAGAGTATCCTCTGTTATATTTATTATTGACAATGAATATCAAGAAGTAGGGTATCATTGCCCTTTGTATTCCTAGTACCTAACCGTTTCTGGCAAGCTATAAATACTCCATAAAGTGAATGACTGGTTAAGGGCAAAGAAGAAATTGCCAACAACTCATATTCCATCTCAAGGAATCTAGCAACTGGAATGGTACATGGGCCATATATTCAAGTTTTCTGTGTTTGTACCTATGAATAAAAGATAGCAGTCTAAGAAGAATGGACACGGTACTTTTGATTAGCTAAGGGTGCATGGTATGAATGACAAAAAGTTGATTAATATATGGGCTAGACAGAAGAACAACAGTCCAGAAAACCACAGATATCCCCCTAATAAGCAATTCTATTACTGTATGTCATAGGTTGAATCCTTAATGATTAAGAAATCCATAGGTCTGTTATGTTTTATTGAGTCAACTAAACAGACAATCCTCTAAGAACTTATGGCATCAATCCATACTTTTTTCACCACAAAAATGGTATGGATAGATCACCTTTGCATGAATCTTCTAAATTATATAAGAAAATAGATATATCAAGAATAGGCATGTTTTTCCTTACAAAATCAATTTATAACAAATTCTTTAAAATAGCAACACCTTATAATCATTGTTGTCTACTTAAAATTTACCACCTTCTATTTTTAAGAGAACAATAGACAAAATAAAATTATTAGGATGTAATAAAATATTGACCTAAAGGACACAAAGGTAGAAAAAGCTTTTGGGAATCAGGGATGGGACAGTTACCACACTTAGGCAGCAGATTTTATATAAGTTTACTGACAGGTGAGGCAAAATAGGAAACATGCTGTTTTCTGACAGGAACTCACAAATTCAGCTGCAAAAAATTTTTTCCTCAAACTAAATTTAAGTGACCACTGCATGAATTATTTTATAAATAATGAAGAATAACATAAAAGGCAATAACTATATTTGTATAAAAGATAAAATGTTGTACTTTAAAATATACACTGATTTATAAAATGCTGGCATTAACACGACTTCTTAAGAACCTATATTTTTTTACATATAGGTATTTATTGCACAAAGCGAGGTACTCCCAAAAACAAGAAATTTGATTTAAAGATGTGTTGACAACATCAACAGTGATACAAAACCTGAGAGGTAAGTATACACCAATTCTCACATAAAACATACAATTGATAGTTACCATTATAAAAAGTATAATCAGGTGTTTTTAGGTAACTTGATCAGTTAAAATTCATTGAGGAAAGTGTGCCTTACTTGTTCATTAACCTTCTTCTCTTTCTCCAACTCCTTTTCCATGTCCTCCAATTCTCTATCTTTTTGTTCCAACTGTTTTTCAAGTTGGCGAATTTCATCACGTAAAAACCGAGTGTCACGTCCACCTGCAGACTGCTGGGCCATCTTAAAGTAATAAAACAGAAGTATAAATCAGTCCCATTATAATTGGAGAATCAACAACAAATTGACTTTAAATTTGTATTATAATCAGTACCAGATGTTTAAAATCATGTTAGCTTAAGAACCTGTTTTGTAAAATTGTGTATTTAAGCTTTAGTTTGCAGACTGACAAGCCCTTAAGCTTCTTCTGAGCCACCCACAGCTCTGAATTGACTGTCAATCGCTCAGGCTCTATTATAACCATTGAGCCACAGACACCAGACTAAACTGCACAAGCAGAGAACAAAGGCAATGAACTATCAAGGCTTGTCCTGAGCATCACAACTCTGAAACCAGGCTACAAACCAGCAAGGGACTCCACCCAGTCATTGACTTCTGGTGACTTTATTTTTTTTAAACATTTTTACTTATTTGAGAGTGAGTGAGTGAGAAAGAGGAAGAGAATCTGAAGCAGACTCTGCACCGAGCACAGAGCCCGATGCGGGGCTCGAGCCCACAGCTGCGAGATCATGACCTGAGCCAAAACCAAGAGTCGGACACTCAACTGACTGAGCCACCCAGGGAACCCGACTTGTGGTGCTCTTAACCTGCCCTTTCCCTCATACCCTATTTAAACCAGTGCTGTCCAACAGGACTTTCTGGGATAATGGAAATGTTCTCTGCATGCCTGAATACCATAGCCACTATCTACAAGTGGCTTTGAGCACTTGAAATGTGGCTACTGCAACTACAGAACTGAATTTTTAATTTTTATTGTAATGAATTTAAGTGTATAGCGACAAGTGATTAGTGCTTCTGTACTGGATGGCTCAGACTAAGATTACCTTGAAAATCTTGTGCCAGATTGGGGCACCTGGCTGGCTCAGTAGGTAGAGCATTCAACTCTTGATCTCAGGGTCATGAGTTTGAGACCCATGTTGGGGATAGACTTTACTTAAAAAAATCTTGTGGTAGATTAAATCCATTTCATTTCATATTCCTGTTATTTGGGGTCATGGTCCAAAATGTATCCTTTAGTTATCTACCTGTCTCACATTCATCTCTTTACCGTACAGTTGTGATACTTCTATATATTAAATAGTTTTCTCCCTCTTTTCCTCCTTCAGAAAACTTTCCTTTGTGCTCTCAAAAATCTTCTTTCAAGATAAATTAATATTTTATACTCTTAGCCCTTTTACTAAATCATGCTCCCCATCTCCCCTCCTTAGCTGCAATTTGGTTTCTTTAGTATACTAAATCCTTTGGAACTCTTTTAATTGGGAGATGCTCATTCTTTCACATCCCAAGACCTCAAGGGCAAGAGAAGGTGTTGATTTACTTCAACCTGCAACTTGCAGGCTATCATTCCTCCACCATCTTGTGAAAACTCCAGTTGCTATGAATTTTATATGATATCCAGCTATCCAATCCCTACCTACTCATGGTAGCAGCAAACTACTAACTTCCCAATTGCTCCCTCTCAAAATTCATTGAGAATTTTTGGCACATGGCTCATAGTGTTTCACTAAAGCCCCCCTAAGCAGTTTCCACATCCATATAACTTTCATTCTAGTCTCTCTCTATCTTTTTACATGCTTCTTGAATTCACTATAGCCTCCCACTCTCATGCCCACACCAGAACCTTGTCCCAGCGGAAACATTTTCTCATGATTCCTGGTATACCTCCCTCTGACCTCATAGGACCCTCTGATCCCTTGACTTGTCTCTAACCTCTCCCACCATTCAAATCTTGATTTACCCATTCAGCTGAGATTTCATAATCATTACTTATCACTTCAACCACTTTCTTACCAATATCTCCCACTGCCCTGTCCTTCTATTCTACAGTAGCTGCCTGGCTAAATACTAACAGAAACAATCCAATTTCATAATTCATTTAATAAGTATATATTGAGAATGGTTGATATTTTTCTAGGAGATGGATATATAGTATGGAATAAAAAATAACTCATCCTAGTTGACAGAGTTAGTAAGTAAAAGAATCAGGATTTGAATTCAAATTGTCTGACTCCAGATACCCTAATCTCCAGCTCATTCTCCACTATATTTCAAGCTTAATTTTCCTTAAACTTTAACCACACATCTTCCACTCTTATTTTTAGCAAAGGGGCTTTCCCTCCAACCTCTCAACTTCCAGGTATTCAATCTACAAACATAAAATCTTCTGTATACATCCACATTTCCTACTACAAAGGAAGAAGGTCTTTTCTTTTAAAGGCTAACTCATTTATATCACATTCCTTCCCACATTCTCAGGAATCTCAATGTATTCAGTTCCTTAACAATATATTCATATTTTGGCTCTTAGCTTTCTCAAAAGCTACTTCTTCTGCATATCCTTCCATCACTATTCCTCAAATTCCCATGTGCCTCCACTCCAGTTACTAGTAATCTTCTGTATACCTCTCTAGACTGTAAGCCTCAGGTTACTGAATTTTTTCTTTTAAGTTTTATTTATTTATTTGAGAGAGAGAGAGAGAGAGAGAGAGAGCACAAGCAGGGGGAGCAGCATGCACAGGGAGAGGGAGAAGTAGGCTCCTGGCTGAGCAGGGAGCCCAATATGGGGCTTGATCCCAGGACCCTGGGATCATGACCTGAGCCGAAGGCAGCTGCTTAACCAACTGAGCCACCCAGGCACTCCTAGTGAATGTTTTTATTTTGTTCATAATTGGATGCTCAATCCTAAGAATTTAAGTATTCTTAAACTTAAGAATTTACATTAAATGTAAAATATATGTTAAACAAACATCTAATTATGAACACAATATCATTCTTGTGATTTTTTCCAGCCAATAATATAAAATTTTGAAAATAATTCAAAATAATAAAATTAACAACAATTACACCCTAGGTAATACAAAAGGACATACCTCCAGTTCATTTTCCAGTTTCATTACTTTGGTTTTTAATTGATTTTCTATTAAAAAAAAAGTTTCAATTGGTCAGATTTATCTCAAAACAAATTTTTAAATAAATTTCAACAAAGTAATAAAATTGTTGAAGATTCCATCATGATTATAAGGTAACATAAGAAAAAAATAACTTTTATACCTCATCCATGAAATAAGAGTTCTAGAAATGTCTTTCAAAATAAAGTGAGTATATAAATTTTATAGAGTATATTAAACAGAATCCCCTATTTAACACTATGATAAAGTTTTCCAGGGTGTTTACCAAATTTTGCTTGTTCTTCTCCAGCTTTTTCAACTTCCTCCAAAGCTAGCTCTACTTCTTGAGCTTTCATCTAAACAAAAAAGAAAGGTTATTTCAATTATGTCTTTACATAAACACTGAAAATGAGGATTTTGTTTCACTTGCTTTCCCAATATTTAGCGCCTTCAATGCCTGGGATATGGAGACTTTCAGTAAATATTTGTTGAATAGACGATTTTCTTACTTAAGGATATAATTCCTAGATTCCTAACAGCTTGAAATATCTTTGATTCCTCTTTTTCCTTCGTCTTATATCCAGTACTGTAACTTTTCCCTTTGTAATGTTTTCTACTTTTTCTTTTACCATTGTCATTACTTTAGTCCATAATCTTCTGTCTAACCTTCTTCACAATGTTATCTCTAAATGGCTTCAATTCCCTTCAATTTGTCCTATTAACATACCTAGTTTAGCCTTCCTAAAGCATACTTTTGTTATTACCAGTTGTGGCTCGAAAACCTCTAATGGCCCCTCATTGCTGATAGTATAAAATACACCTGTATTACCCTTGACAGCCTACTGCAAGCTATACCCAACATTCGTTTCCTCTATAACCTACTATAAATTTTCTGCACCTGTCTCCTCAACCGTAAAGAATAAGCACATT
This sequence comes from Phoca vitulina, assembly GCF_004348235.1. Classification (NCBI taxonomy): domain Eukaryota; kingdom Metazoa; phylum Chordata; class Mammalia; order Carnivora; family Phocidae; genus Phoca; species Phoca vitulina. The sequence continues at coordinate 3,852,719 of NW_022589722.1, forward strand.
TTTTTAAAATTAATTTATTTATTTTTAATTTTATTTTATTATGTTAGTCACCATTCATTGCATCATTAGTTTCTGAGGTAGTGTTCCATGATTCATTGTTTGCATATAACACCCAGTGCTCCATTCAATACGTACCCTCCTTAATACCCATCCCTGGGCTAACCCATCCCCCCCCCAACCCCTCCCCTCTAGAACCCTCAGTTTGTTTCTCAGAGTCCATAGTCTCTCATGGTTCGTCTTCCCCTCCGGTTTGCCCCCCTTCATTTTTCCCTTCCTTTTTTTTTTTTTTTTTTAACATATAATGTATTATTTGTTTCAGAGGTACATGTCTGTGATTCATCAGTCTTACACAATTCACAGCACTCACCATAGCACATACCCTCCCCAATGTCTATCACCCAGCCACCCCATCCCTTCCACCCCCCACCATTCCAGCAACCCTCAGTTTGTTTCCTGAGATTAAGAATTCCTCATATCAGTGAGATCATATGATACTTGTCTTTCTCTTACTGACTTACTTCGCTTAGCATAATACCCTCTAGTTCTATCCATGTCATTGCAAATGGCAAGATTTCAGTTTTTTTGATGGCTGCATAATATTCCATTGTATATATACACCACATCTTCTTTATCCATTCATCTGTTGGTGGACATCTGGGCTCTTTCCATAGTTTGGCTATTGTGGACATTGCTGCTATAAACATTGGGGTGCACGTACCCCTTCGGATCACTACATTTGTATCTTTGGGGTAAATATCCAGGAGACTAAGCACATTTTCTAGTCCAAGTTTTTATTTAAGGTGATTTCCAGCTTTAGAAGCTTTTTAATGTTTACCACTGCTTTCCACTTACCTAAAATTACTCATCAGTCTTTGCCCCTCATGAGGCCTTCTCTCACCTAAATCTTTCCCCCTCCCAACAAACCCCTATACAAGTGTTCACACTTTTCATTCTGACTTCAGGATTATGTTAACATAATTACTAAGGACCTCTCTATGTTATTTTTAAACATACCCATTCTGTTTCCCTTAGACATTCTTCTAGGAACTTTAGAGCAGAAACCAGCAATGTTTTGCACACTAAAATTTTCAATCCACATTTGAAGAGATCTCATTTTTGAGTGATTTTGATATTACAAAGTACTTTCATAAAGACTAACTTATTTAAGAACAGTTCCTTAAACGTCCTCCAATAGTCAAAACCATTATTAAAACCTACTGCATACAAACCTTCATTAGTGATTGAGTAATTCTGAAAAGGTGTATCATATTTTCTTGACTTTCAGTTTTTAGCTCACTTATTTCCACCTAAGTAAAAAGAAAAACAACTATTTTATGTTTTATAACCCTTGGGCAAAATATAAAAATTCTTCCATTTGTAATATTCATTGATTTCAGGGACAACTTAGATTAATCATAGTTGTGTGTATATATATGTATGTGTGTGTATTGCTTATCAATTAAGCACCTTGGATAAGGAAATCAATAAATTATCTGCCAATTCTTCTTGACGAGGCAGGTCATCTGGATCAACTTTTATTATTTCTTTCCAGTTTATATTAGGTGGCATCTTGAAATCTTTCACTGTGCTTTACTTTCTGTAACAAAACAGGTGGGTATTAGCATTTTCGAGGTAAATCCTATTTTTATAGATTACATCATTATAACCCTCTATGCAGATAAGTGGGCAAAATAGCCTTGATCAAAATTACAGCAGCTGGCACAAACCAACAAAGACTGCACCGGCTGAATAAACCACTACGGATTCTCTCTTATAACTAATCCAGGTCAGAACTAAGATTCTGAGTCCCCTCCTCCACGCCCCCTTACCACCGAGGCGCGCGAACATCTAATGGTGCCAAACGCGGGGGTACTTGGAAGGCTGAAAATGAACCCTGATTCGGTGAAGCAGGAACTAGGGGTAAAAAAAAAAAGGTGTGTAAATAAACGCCTGAAATGAGAGCAGGTAGGCCGGGGAAACCGGGGCTGAAGCTAGGAGAAGGCCGACGGATTGCGGACCAAAGACTAAGGAGGGGTGGGGAAGACAGGCTGTTACATACGGGCCCTGAGACTTAAAGAACCTTTTTGGGAAGAAACTGGCTGCTCCTGCTCACCAAGATCCACCCACCTAACCGAGCGTGGCAACCAGCAGAGGTCCCTGATCTGCCGCACGGACCAAGGTTGGCCCCGCCGCCACGCCTGACCGCTCTCCAGCGCGGTTCCACCCGGACTCGATCCCGCCAACAGGTCCTGTGCAAGCAAGAGCGGCGGCGGCTGCTAGGCGACACCATTCCCCACCCCGCGAAAGACGGCACAAGGCCCCGGATGCGAAGGGAGCCTACATTTCACGACCTTGGATGATGCTTTGCGTTTAGATTCTCCTGCAGGGTCCCTTGGACTCTCTGTTAAAGACGGAGAAGGCGAGGAATAAGGACTCCAAATCCCAGAGTGCAGTTCTGCTTGGAGTCTTGTGCATGCTGGGAACTGAAGTCTATGAGAGGTGGAGGGAGGCCGTTCCCAGAGTGCAATGCGGGAGGCTGCGACGGTACCGTGGTGGTGGGGGAACGACCCAGAGGCGGGAGGCGCAGTGGCTGAGGCGTGTCTGCGCCGGTGACCTGAATGAGGTAGACCATGACTGTGCCTTTGGTGGCGTCACTAGCTGGGCCGCTTTTCCTGGGATTTCTCTAAGCCATCTCCTGGTGGAACCGCTCCCAGGTGAGGTCGAGCTGTGGGTCAGAGGCGGGGGAGGAATTGAGGGGAGCGGTCCCGGCTTAATGAAGCTCGTGCTATTGGCACGGAAGGACTCGGTCCAGGTCTGAAGAGGTGAGAAGAACCCGTTTCCTTAGGTGTTTTAGAGGGTTTCCACGGGTGGTGCCCTCTGTAAGAAGAAAAAGAAAGTTTTAGTTTTCTTTGCGCTCTGAATTTACTCCGTACGGTGGAGTGGGGGCCGCACGGCCAAGATCATGGTTTCGGGGTGAGTGAAGAATTGAGAAGAGGACATATTCCCTGCCCGCCTTACCTGTAGCACCATAGCCTTCGCGGATTGGAGGACTTGAAGATTGAAGAGCTGGTATAGAGTGAAGGCTCTAGAAAGGAGTGTTTAGAATTTGCCCAGACTGATGCTGGGGTGGAGAGAGAAGGGGCCTCAGTACTCGCCAGCCTGGATGCTGTCACTTTCTTGGTTACCGAAGATGCCCTCATATGAAAGCGTTTCTCAGGTGTTTACAGTTCTTTCGGTCGAGTTTTGTTCATCCCGCTGTGCTCAGCCATTCTGGAATATGATACACTACTAGATAACTTTCTTAAGCTGTAGACTTGAAATCTAAACGACATTTTCGACTGTTGGAGCAGTGCCTTCTATTTTTTTTTTTTTAAGGACTTTTTCTTATCTATAATTGATACTAAGTTTTCCTTCTGAAAATATACAGATTTCTTTCTAAACCACGTATTTGGGTAAAACAAATAATAGCTCAGAAAATAAAAAGATATTGATTTAGTGGGATACATTTTAAAAACATTCATCAGATTTGTAGGAATGATAATTTTGTTGTATCCTTTACTGAGATTATATGCCACATACTGTTCATTATTTTTTTTAACCATGCTGACATTACATCCCCAGAACTTATTTGTCTTGTAACTCTGTTTCTACCTTTTTGACCGGTATGTTCTTTGTTTCCATGAGTTTGTTTTGTTTGGGGTTTTTTTTTAGATTCTGCATGTGAGATCCATACAGTATTTGTATTTTTCTTTCTGATACTTAGCATAATGCTCTCAAGATCCATCCATGTTGTCCCAAATGGCAAGATTTCATTCTTTTCATGGTTGAATAATCCATTGTATATACCACATTTTCTTTATTCATCTGTCAGTGGCCACTTATTTCCATGTCTTGGCTACTGTAAACAGTTATGCAGTGGATATGGGGGTGCCGATATCTCATGCACATAGTGATTTTGTTTCCTTTGGATATATATCCAGAAATAGAATTGCTGGATAATATGGTAGTTCTGTTTTTAAGTTGAGTAATCTCCGTAACTGTGTTCTGTAATGGCTACACTAGTTTACATTCCCACCAGCAGTGCACAAGGGTTCCCTTTTCTCCCCGTCCTCGATAACCCTTATTATCTCTTGTCTTTTTGATGACAGCAAACTGACAGGTGTGTGGTGATATCTCATGGTTCTGATTTGCATTTCCCTGGTGATTAGTGATGTTGAGCACCTTTTCATATATCTGTTGGCCATTTGTATGTCTTTGGAAGAAGTTCCTCAAATTATTTGCTTTTTTGCTGTTGAGTTGTAGGTGTTCCTTACATATTTTGGATATTAACCCCTTATCAGATATATGATTTGCAGGTATTTTCTTCCATCCCATAGATTCTTTTCATTTTGATGATAGTTTCCTTTGTTGTGCAGAAGCTTTTTAGTTTAACATAGTCCCACTTGTTTATTTTTGCTTTTTGCCTTTGTTTTTGGTTCCGAATCCAGAAAATCATTGTCAGGGTCAATGTCAAGGAGCATGTGGCTCTCCAGTTTTCCCAGCACCATTTATTAGGGAGACTCTCCTTTCTTCATTGTATATTCTTGGTACTTGGGCTGTTTTGTTCCATTAACCTGTGTGTTTTATGCAAATATCAAACTCTTATGATTACTATAACTTTGTCACTCTCTTAGTTCATATTCATAACAGTCCAGTGAGGTAGGTGCCTGTATCGTCCTCATTTTTCCAACCAAGTTGTAAAACTGAGGCTTGGAGAGGTTAACAACTGTGCTAAAACTTAAATGGTGTGATTGAAAATGGATTTTTCTGGCTGGAGGACGTTCTCTTTAATTCCATACTGCCTCCTCAGGCATGCTGAGAACCAATATCTGTGAAATGCTTGTTCTTCAGTCTTGCTGTCTATAGTAAATATCATATTCTAATGATATAACTTTGTTTACTTAGGAATTTGAATTACATATTTTTCATGTTCAGTTTTTAATTCATAATTTAGCAAGGGAAGGAAGAGATGAGATCTAATTTCTCTTGTCACATGAGTCATATGCTTAAAATTGCATGTTTGTTTTCATCGTTAGAATCTGTTTTTACTGCAGCACCTTGTTTTTCTTGTTTTTCATTCATAACTATTCTGTATATTCATTTTCTAGTTTTGTTTTGTCTGTATTGGTCTTTACTACCCTTACTTCCCCTCGCCCTCTTGTTCACATTTATATTCCCAGCAACTCAAGGTACCTGGTCTAATGATAAATTTTATTTTCATTTTTCAGAAGTGAAAATAGATTCAGAGAAGCTAAGTTATTTCCTAATAATTAATGAATCTAAGATTGTAACCCAGATCTCAGTTATAGTCCTGACTAAATGTAAAATCTTGTTTAAATTTCATTCTTTTACTCATTCTAACACTATTTTTGAGCTTGTGCACTGTGCTAGTGTTGGTTCCTAACCTCCTTGGGAGCTTCCCAGGTCTAATCTGAAACTGGCTTCTGAATATGGAGGGCAGAGAGACCAAAGAAAGGGGAAGGCCTTTCCAGCTTTGTAGGTGGCAGTTTCGCTAAGCAAAGGGGACTTGCCTAGGAGGCTTGTCTTGGGCGGCTGGAAGAATAATGGATCCCTGCACCCACCCACCAAATCTTAAAAGTTTATATAGAGAGAGGTCTTAATTGGGTTCAGTTAAGTGTATTGTGCAGGTGTTCTCAATACCATATCTTTATCTCAAGGCTATGTGCCTTGGGGAGCAGGAAAAGCAAACAGAACCACATTCCAAGGGGAGGGGATAAGGAGATTCACTCAGATCACCTGGGTCCAGTTTTAGCTCAACCCAGTCTTTTCTGTGACCTTCCCCAACAGCTAGATGTGGGGGATCTGATAGGAAACAAGTTTGCCATGGTCTAGGTCCTAATGCATTTTGGTAAGTTTGTACCTAACTATGAATCAAGAAATTTAACACAAGTTCTAGTTCAATCACTCACTATATAATTTTGAGGAAAATTGCTAAAACTCACTGTTACTTTTCATCAGATTTTCTGCATCAGTCAATTTACACCGAGATAAGAGATTTATGTGATAATTTTATAAGTGGCCTTATTAAAGGAACACTTGCCTGGACCTGCCTTCTTTCTTCTCCCTGGTTTTATGAGCAGTTTTATCTGACCAAAATCATTTCATAAGAGAGCCTTCCCTTTTATAATTGCTACCTTATTCCTTGTATCAGGCAGCTTATTTTATTTAGATGTTACTTCCATTCCCTTTTTTGCTGCCTTATAGAGAAAATGAATGGTAACTTATTTTTCCAGCATCTATAATAAAGCATGGCCATGAGAAATTTAGTATCCCTGTGTATAATAAATGTTTTGTTTTGTTTGTTCTCCTGGAGAGGATCAGTGTGCAGCAAGTAGACACTTGTCTTTTGACATGAGACTGGAAAGATTAGGAGGAATCAATGTGAATGCAGACTTCACAAACTTTATGTGCTTTAAAAAAGTCATGAAATACAGATTATTCTTATTGAAGAAGATAAAATCATGAAATTATTTTATGGAGAGAACTTTACTTTCCAGGCTAAATAGTCCTAGATTCATATAAAATTTTCCTATAGGTTTATTTTTTCCACAATTGTACTGTTGAATTTTTAGGAAAAGGGGTTCATGGTACAATTTTGCTGAGGGAAGTATATTAAGTTTTGTATTTCTCTATGGTAGCTCATAAGTGGTCTTCCATTGCAGTTGGGTTGTTTGCGCCTATGTAGTGACATCCCATTGTTGTAAGTAAACATGAATCAATCGCATTCAGACTATGTGCCTATGTTGAATATGTTTATGTGGCTAGAAGTACTGGAATTTGCCTTAGTCTGTTCATATTGCTCTAACAGAATACCCTATATTAGGTGGTTTATAAACAACAGGAATTTATTTCTCACAGTTCTGGAGGCTAGGAAGTACCAAGATCAAGGCATGAGCATTTTCAGTGTCTCATAAGGGCCCACTTCCTGGTTCATGGATAGTGTCTTTTTACTGTTTCCTCACATGGCAGAAGGGCCAAAAGATCTTTCTCAGGCCCTTTTATAAGGGCACTAATCTCATTTGTGAAGTCCCCATCCTCATGAAGTCCCCATCATTTAGGGGTACACAAACATCCACTCTGTACCATTCCCACAGCTAACATTTAATACTGATGTGGTACATTGTTATAGTAATGGCCCCCAGTGAATCATGCCTCCCTCTAACTATTCCTTTATGTAACCCTCTCCATTTCCCTTAACCTCTACCCTTGCAAGTACTTCTTTTGGGCAGAACCTAAAATGACTCCACAGCTGAGCTCATGACATGCATGAGAACTACTAGCTCTCATTCCCTTTCTCTCATAATATGCTCCCTTGGAGATTCTTCAAAAATTCTATGATCTTGACCCTTTATAGCCTCTCCTTCAGTGACTGGGTTTACCTTGCTTGATGGGGGGATATATATATATATATATATATATATATATGTTGAGTTTCGTAAGTTCTTTATAGGTTTTGGATACTAACCCTTTATTGGTTATGTCATTTGTAGATATCTTCTCCCTTTCCATAGGCTGCCTTTTATTTTGTTGATTGTTTCTTTGGCTGTGCAGAAGGTTTTTATCTTGATGAAGTCCCAATAGTTCATTTTTGCTTTTGTTCCCCTTGCCTCTGGAGATGTGTGTAGTACGTTGCTACAGCCGAGGTCAAAGAGGTTGCTGCCTGTGTTCTCTAGGATTTTGATGGCTTCCTGTCTCACATTTAGGTCTTTCATCCATTTTGAATTTATTTTTGCGTTTGGGTAAGAAAGTGGTCCAGTTTCATTTTTCTGCATGTTGCTGTCCAGTCTTCCCAACACCAATTGTTGAAGACACAGTCTGTTTTCCATTGGATATTCTTTCCTGCTTTGTTGAAGATTAGTTGACCATGGAGTTATGGGCCCATTTCTGGGCTCTCTATTCTGTTCCATTGATCTTTGTGTCTTTTTTTGTGCCAGTACCATACTGTCTTGATGATTGCAGCTCTGTAATATATACTGAAATCTGGAATGGTTCCAGCTTTGCTTTTCTTTTTCAGGATTGCTTTGGCTATTTGGGGTCTTTTGTGGTTCCATACAAATTTTAGGATTGTTCTAGCTCAGTGAAAAAGCTGGTGGTATTTTGATAGGGATTTCATTAAATGTACAGATTGCTTTGGGTAGTATAGACATTTTAACAGTGTTTTTCCAATCCATGAGCATGGGATACTTTTCCATTTCTTTGTGTCCTCTTCAGTTTCTTTCATCAGTGTCCTATAGTTTTCAGAGTACAGATCTTTTACCTCTCTGGTTAGGTTTATTCTTAGGTATCTTATGGGTTTTGGTGCAATTGCAAATGTGATAGATTCCTTCATTTCTCTTTCTGCTGCTTCATCATTGGTGTATAGAAATACAACAGATTTCTGAATGTTGACTTTATATCTTGTGACTTTGTGTTTTTGTTCTAGCAATCTTTTGGTGGAGTCTTTCGGGTTTTCTGTGTGGAGTATCATGTCTGAGAATAGTGAGAGTTTGACTTCTTCCTTGCCAATTTGGATGCCTTTTATTTCTTTTTGTTGTCTGATTGTGGAGGCTAGAACTTCCAGTACAATGTTGAATAACAGTGGTAAGAGTGGACACCCTTGTCTTGTTCCTAACCTTAGAGGAAAACTCCCAGTTTTTCCCCATTGGGGATGATATTAGCTGTGGGTCTTTCATGTATGGCCTTTATGATGTGAGGTATGTTCACTCTACTCCTACTCTGTTGAGGGTTTTTATCAAGAATGGATGTTCTATTTTTGTCAGATGCTTTTTCTGCATCTATTGAGAGGATCATAATGGTTCTTATCCTTTCTTTTATTAATGTGGTGTATCACCTCGATTGATTTGTGAATGTTGAACCAGCCCTGCAGCCCAGGAATAAATCTCACTCAATCGTGGTGAATAATTCTTTTAATGTACTGTTGAGTTCAGTTGGCTAGTATCTTGTTGAGAATTTTTGCATCCATGTTCATCAGGGATATTGGCCTGTAATTCTCCTTTTTAGTGGAGCCCCCCTACACTTTAGATTTCCAGCTTTAATCAAACAGGATAACTATAAGCACATAAGGGACCCCAGGCACAACCAGCAAAATAAATATATATGTATATTTATATATATGTGTGTGTGTATATTTGCAACACATACTTGTGCATATGTATCAAATAAAGATATTTATATCAAGGAATGGACTTAAAAAATCATGGGGCTGGTAAATTCAAAATCTGTAGATGTAGAGTAGGCTGGGAAAGTAGAAACTCTCCAGCAGGATCTGATGCTGCAGTCTCAAGGTAGAAATTCTTCTTAGGGAAACTTCAGTTTTGCTCTGAAGGCAATTCAGCTGATTAGATGAGGTCCATCCACATTATGGGATATAATCTTTACTTAAAGTCATTGGATTGTAAATGTTAACAACACCTACAAAATAACCTTTATAACGACACCTTGGTTAGTATTTGGGGCGCCTGGGTGGCTCAGTCATTAAGCGGCTGCCTTCGGCTCAGGTCATAATCCCAGGGTCCTGGGATTGAGTCCCGCATCGGGCTCCCTGCTCAGTGGGAAGCGTGCTTCTCTCTCTCCCACTCCCCCTGCTTGTGTTCCTGCTCTTGCTATCTCTCTCTCTCTGTCAAATAAATAAATAAAATATTTAAAAAAAAAAAGAAAACTATTGCCTAGGCAAGTTGACACATAAAACTAACCATAACAGGGATGCCTGGGTGGCTCAGTTGGTTAAGCGTCTGCCTTCGGCTCAGGTCATGCCCGAGCCCCGTGTCTGGCTGCCTGCTCAGTGGGGAGCCTGCTTCTCCCTCTCCCTCTGCTTGCCACTCCCCCTGCTTGCATTCTCTCTCTCTCTGTCAAATAAATAATAAATAAAATCTTACAAAAAAAAAAAAAACTAACCATAACAGTAGTCTTCATGAATAGTAAGCATTTTATGCCATTTACTTGATGAATAGCACTTCATTGGTAAACCCACGTGATGCTTCTCAAACCCCTCACCCATACCAAGTTTATAGAATTTTAAGAGATAACCCAAGGGAGCTTAATGAAACAAAGGGAGTGAGCTCGTTCTGTGGCATGCTTGTGAGCTCAGTTGTGGAGTCATCTGAGGTTCTGCCCCCAAAGCCACCTGTGGGAGTAGAGGATGGAAGTAGGGGTGCTGGTTTTAAATAGATCTCAGCAAATAAAAGCTGGATATTACCAGTTTCCAAGGAGAGACTAAGGATCTTTCTTCTAATGAAGGAAGATGAAATAGAGATAAAGGGAACTTGAGGTGATGATTCCCAGTAATGTGGGGTTTTGAACCCAAAGAACACGTATGAGAGTCTCATTTGGTAATGTTCAAGTAAGTATTTTTGTTTTCCTTTCTTTCACCATTTTGCTCTAATGCTGTACTGTTCAAAAACTATGTTTAGCCAGAATGTAAGGTACTCTCGTATCTAAAGAAAGAGAAGAGTAGAACCCCATTCCATGACAAGAGGCTTCTTATTTGAAGTGAGCCAGAGCTTGGAGCAGAGGACAATCCCCAAAGTTAAATCAAGTTGAAAGTTTTGATTATTATGTTGGAATTGAGCATTTCAGTTACTGCATGAAACTGCATTGCAACTTAACGTGACTGCGTAACTCTTCATTAACTACCTATTTAGAAATCCTGGGAACGGTCCAGGTTTCTTAAAGTAGCATTTTATAACCTTATGTTTTTTAAGCCTTTAAATTCAACCTAAAAAAAAATCTTATTTTATAAATTTACCGTTTTAATTCTGTAACAGCTCAAATTGAAAGGACTAAATGCCTTAGCTACATTTAAAAGTTGGTCAGGGCACCTGGGTGGCACAGTCAGTTAGGCATCCAAGTCTTGGTTTCCACTCAGGTTGTGATCTCAGGGTCGTGGGATAGAGACTGACATGGAGTCTGCTTGGGATTCTCTCTCCTTCCCTCTACCCCTCCTCCCCGGCCCCCCCTCCGCATGTGCATACATGCTCTCTTTCTCTAAAATAAATAAGTCTTAAAAAAAAAAAAAAAAAACTTGTTTAAATTCCCTTAATTTAAAATTATATTTATAGGGTCTCCTGAGTGGCTCAGTCAGTTAAGCATCTGCCTTCAGCTCAGGTCATGATCCTGGAGTCCCGGGATCAAACCCCACATTGGGCTCCCTGCTCAGTGGGGAGTCTGCTTCTCCCTTTCCCCCTGCTCCCCCTCCCTGCCCCCGCTCATGCTTTTTTTCTCTCTCAAATAAATGAATAGAATCTTTTAAAAATTTGTATTTATAATTTGAATGTATTGATTTTTATTGAAGGACTGCAGATACCTGACTTAAAAAGCAAAACTTTCTCAATACTTAAAACAATTTGTAGGGGCACCTGGGTGGCTCAGTCGTTGGGCGTCTGCCTTCGGCTCAGGTCATGATCCCAGGGTCCTGGGATCGAGCCCCGTGTCGGGCTCCCTGCTCGGCGGGTAGCCTGCTTCTCCCTCTCCCGCTCCCCCTGCTTGTGTTCCCTCTCTCACTGTCTCTGTCTCTGTCAAATAAATAAAATCTTAAAAAAAAAAAAACAAAAAACCAATTTGTATAAACCTAGTAAATTAAGCTTAAAACTATTAGCAACTCCCAAGTCCTTACAAAATTCCAATAATGTTTGTAAACTTGGCTAAATTTTTATACTTTTCAACTAAAAAGCCTAAATCCACAAATTGCATGGTTTGTAATTTAATATTATATATATTATACATATTGTATCATACAAAATTGTATTTTATAGTTTTAAAGCTGATATACCAAGAGTCTACAGTGTGTGTCAGATTCTCTTAAACATTATTAGTACTCTAATAATCATATATATGTTGTTCCCAAATACAGCTTTGAGGTAGTAAAACCATAGGTTTAATTTACTCCTTTTTCTTCTATTAATTTTAATTTTTCCTATGGTGAGAACATATAAGCAAACAGTTTGACAAACAGCAGTTTGGGGTAAAAATCCCAAATGTCCCCAGATCAGGGTTCTGAGATTATGGGAGAGAGATTTGTGACCCATACACAAGACTTGATTTTCACCTACCTGGTGGTGGATGTCCTGAGTTGTTTTGTTTTTCTAAATTACCATCACACACACACACACACACACACAATGGGAGAGTAAAATGGTTCTTACACATTAGGTGCTCTATTTATAGCTTCTTGGGAGTATTGCTGAAGAACCTTCTGACCTGTTCTAGTGTAGACTGGCTAGTGGACCTGCTTGCATGGTTCTCATTCTGGGTATTTCTTTTGTTGCTGTCTTGCACTGGATCCCGTGTTTCCTGATTTCCCTCTCTTTCTGTTTCTTAATATACTCTCTCATTTATTGGAATAAGTCTTCTGTTAGTTTCCTGAGGAGACATCAAGGGTAAAGTTTTTGAGACCTTGAATATCTTAAGATATTTTTTATTCTACTTTCCTAGTTGGGAAATTTGTGTTTATTAATATCAAATTTTAGGTTGGAAATTATTATCCCTCAGAAATTTGAAGCATTACTCCTTTTTTTTCAGAATTTTCCTCCCCTGCCCCCCCCCCCCCCCCCCGCCCCCCAGCTTCCAGTGTTAGTGGAAAAAAAAAAAAAAAAGATTTGTTTGAATCCTAATCTTTGCTATGAAACCTGCTTTCTTCCTTTGTGGAAGCTTTTAGAGGCCTCTTTTTTGTTTGTTTCCAGGGTTGTAAAATTTTACAAGATTGTGTGCCCAGTTGGTAGAAGATAACTGGAGGATCTCAAAATATGTAGACAGACTTTTAGTTAACCCTCATTTTCAGTTTGCTGCCTGTTTTCACTTGTGTCCCCTATATCAGACACCCTGTGTTTCACCTATTTCAGAGAGGAAGTCTCTAGTCTTCTGCCCAGCTACAGGAGAAAAGGTTACTTGCCTGTACCCAATGACAGAGGAGTCTAAATTTTAACAAATACATCTGTTCCTTTTTCTTGAGATTCTTGTCACCAGTTTTGAGATTGATGCTGGCAGGGATGCAAAAAACTTTTTAGCTTTCCCCCTTAAGCTTAAGATTTACTTTCCTGAGCTCTGTTGCGTCACCACTGAACTTTTGTTTTTCCAGCTTCCAAAATCCAATGGTCTTTATCCTTGTGAATTTATACTTTTTTTTTCTTTTTAATACCTTGTCATTTTAGTGTGTGATTCAGGAGTGAGGCAAATGCCTGCTCAGTATCTCCAGTCTTTAAACAACTGCTATTAACTTTTTCTGGGATAAGGCACAAGTTCGTACTCTTTAGAGATGATAAATCACTGCTGGGTTCAAGATAAACTCTTAGATCATTTTTTTTTTTTTTTTTACTTGAAAACTATCCTTCAAAAGGTACAGCTAATATCCTTTTGTGATTTGTAGGATTGGATTTTGCATTTCTTTAAGTAATATATTCTAAGGTTTTCCTATCTATACTTTAATACTTTCTTACAGGCTTTTGTGTGTCTATATCCTTATATAGATCTTACATCTGATTTTAAATCTCTCTGCCCTTCCTACTGTCTTCTTCCTCTCTGATCTAGCAGGAACTCCTATAGATATATATCACATCTTAGATCTTCTGGCTCTGTGAGTAATGTATTAGTTTCTTCTTGCTGCTGTAGCAAATTACCACAAATAAAGTGACTTAACACAAATTTATTATTTTATAATTACGGAGGTGCAAAATAGGTTTCCCTAGACTAAAATTGAGAGTCAGTAGGGCTGTGGTCACTTTAGATGCTCTAATGAAGAATGTGTTTCTTTGCTTTTTCCGGCTTCTGGAGGCCACCATCATTCCTTGCCTTGTGGCCCCAGCCTGCCATCACATCACTCTAATCTCTGCTTTCCTGACTCTCCTGCCTCCCTCTTTAACTTTTAAGGTCTCTTGTCATTGAATTGGCCCACCCAGATAATCGAAGATATAACCTCCTCATCTCGAAACCCTCAATTTAATCACACCTTGTAATGTCTCTTTTGCCATGTAAAGTAACATTATCACAGATTCAGGGATTTGGATATGGATAGTTATGGTGGGCCATAATTCTGCCTTCCACAGAGAATGATACTAATGATACTACTCAAGCTAGAAAAGTCTATCATTGGCTTGTTTTTCAAGAGTACCCTCCAACCTTATTTTTATTATAAGGCTAATTCTCAGTATCATACAGTTAATACAGTTCCTTCTCTAAACCATTTTCTTACTAAATCCTTTCTAAAGCAATGATTTAATTATGAATTGTCATGTCTGAAGCCTGTTCTCTAGATTAAAATCATTTGTTGTAATGAGAAAAACACTATGATTTAGATCTGGGTTTTAAACTCCTATTGCTAAGCAGATAACATAAATCAGTGTGAAAAATAGTGAGACTATAGTTAAATGGCTAATATACAGCTAGCTTAGGCTTAGAATGCCTTTAGACACATTTGAGATATTTTTAAAAGGCTTTAACCAAATTAAACAAGGCTGCAGGCTAACAGTTTGGATGCCTAATTTAGGTAATAGTTGGTTTTCGGGTATATAAAGTACTAAAATACAAGCTTTAGCTACATTTCAGAAAATCCATGTTCAGTGTCTTTTCAAGTATTTTTTTTCCTCACAAAAATTTATTTACTGCTTCTGGAGTACACCATACTAGGTTTTTAAAGTTTTCATACATCTATATATATATATGTATATATATTCCCTGAATAACCTGTGACAATTGATAGGGAGTTCACTATCTAGTTAGCTAGAGAGGTAAGTCCAGAGATTAAATGGTGTGATAAAGGATTCTAATAGAAATATGAAATACATGAAGGAGCAATTAATTTTAAGTTAGGAATTTGGAGAGGTGGTCAGCTAATGCTTTTTAGAGGTGGATGACATTTGAGCTGAGCTTTGAAGTCTCCTGGAGAATTAGCATTCACTATTTTACTTATCCTTCTATGAAAATTTTACTTACTTGAAAAAACAGTGATGCTTATTTCATCTTACCTTCATGATTTTTTCCCCCCAGATTTGTGGACAGGATGGCTGATATTAACCTCAAAGAAATAGCCTTAATAGTAGGTGTAGTTACCGCCTGCTATTGGAACAGCCTCTTTTGTGGTTTTGTTTTTGATGATGTTTCAGCAATACTGGATAATAAAGACCTACATCCATCTACACCTTTAAAAACTTTATTTCAGAATGACTTCTGGGGAACCCCTATGTCTGAGGTAAGTAGTTATTTGTTGCTTATGTGTATCTTAGATTTTAAAATATTCTAATAGTTTATTACTCCTAATTTCTTTACCACCATTGTCATCATAGCACTTATGAATTTGTTTCCCTAAAATGTATATGTTAGATAGGAAGTAGAAGATGTGATTATCTTCTTTAAAGCAGTACATAATTCTTGGCTGTGTATTTTAATCTTTTTAAAAACAATATATGTGTGTGAAAACCAAATGTGTTAGGATATCAAGAAGTGTAAACAAATCTATTTCTTGCTAACTTTTTTTTTTCATGATTCAATCAAAAGAAATGACCACTTATGATATATTTAACCATCTAAAAATATGTGACTTCAATATAAATAGATTAGACTTTAAGGGTAAAAGTATTGAGTTTTTTCCTGCAGAAAATTTTAAATTTGTGTCATATTTTTTACCTAGTAGTCATTTTAATTTTATATTGAGAACCCAAAAGTTCATTTTTTATGAGGATGTTTTTATTTTGTCAGTAAATTTATTTTGAAGGTCACTATTAAACTGTTTGGGATTAAACTCTTTTGTCATTTTGGGATCCCATAGATTGGATCCTACCATTCTATTATATAATAGCTGTACGAAATTAGTGAGAATATAGCTTTTAGATGGCAAGATCTATAAGAGATCTGATCCATAAAAGAAGAATATCTTGAGGATAAATAAATGAATTAATCTATAGTACGTGGCGCACAGTTGAACCGTAACATATAACACTCTTTTATAGTTTGTCAGTTGTCATTTGTGGTCCCTTTCCGCATTCTTTAAATATGGAAGCTTCTCAAGAGTGGGGATGAAGTCTGTCATTCCTCTAGTCACAAGCACATAAGAAGTATTTTTTCTTGTTAAATAAGCAGACTTTATTTTCTTGTAACCTTCCTGTTCTCACCCTATTCTAGCCTTTAAAAGAAATGAATATTTGACAATGAGAAAAAATATTATATAATGAGATCATTATTTTCTAGGCCATTTATTTCCTTCTACCCCTACATTTTATCCCTAGAGGCCCTTAGAAATATGTGTCCATTTCCCCAACTTAAGCTAGTATCTGTTGTGATTTTAATCATGACATTGAGATTTTAACTGAAAGGTTAGCTGGCCAGATTAAGGATCTCATGAAAGTTACCATACCGTGGTGTCAGTGCAATGTTTTGTGACTTCCTCAGCTTTACAGATTGAAAATATGATTTTGTTCAGAGCTCCTATAAGTGGACACACTAAGAAAAGTACTCATAAACTCAGAAAAAAATGAATGAACAAATTTGAATAACAATATATGGTGGAGATTGTTGCTTCCTCCTTTTTTCTGATGGGCGGATTCTCTTCCTGTAGGGAAATGTGCCACTAAGGAAAAATTATTCTGAGTAGTATTAAGGTATTACAAGTTTTCGTGACCAGCCTGAAATTAGCACATTCAGAGATCAGATGGTTGATGTCATCAAGTAATGATAGCCTGGAAGCCTATCTGTGAGTGCCCAAACCTTCATAAGGATTTTTGTGTCAGTGTAGATCTTAAAGACACATTTTGGGCTTTGGACATATTCCTGAGCTGTATGAATACTGACATAGTAGGGGTCTTTGGACTCCTCTGGCACTCTTAGTGTTTAGATTATCTCTTTAGTAAGCCCATTCTTTAGCTATGTTATACTCTGTTTTTGAATGGTTCAGTGGATTATAAATCTAGCTACATATTAGAATCTGCTTGGCACTTAAAAAAATATTACTAAGGCTCTACTCAAATCTGTTACAGTTATCTCAGAATGGGATGTAGGCATCAGTATTTTTGTCTTGTTCCTTTTGTGTTTGCTTTTTTATTGTTCTTGTGGAATTTTGGGGGCAGGGAGGAGTAGAGAATTAGGTTTTTTCTGTTTATCCAAGTGATTCCCTGGCACAGCCATGGTTGAGCTGTAATGAGCCATCTCTTCTGCCATTTGGCCTATGAAGTATCTTTGTTAAGGTAACTTTTGCAAATATCCCATTTCACTTTGTTTCGCCATTGCTATATGGAGATTCACATTAATAGGGAACTATTAGCCTATTCATTATATTCATGCTTATGTTTCTATTGCCAACTAATACTATGAATAATTGTTTTTTCTTTAAAATATCTGAATTTAATAATGATCTATATTGTTTTGTTTGTAATAGAACTAGCTGTTTTACTACATTTTCACAGAAGAATCTGTTATCTACTACACTGATGATTATCACAGTGGAGTCTTTAGATTACTAATGCATTGTGTGAATAATCAGTTATGTTAATAATTAATCTATTTTTTAATTAATTGGCCATTACCTGTGACTGTACATCTAATAGACCTAACAAAACAATTATGTATATTACAGTTAAAAATAACCTATTCCCTGCACTTTCAGACTTCATCCTTTTGACTGGCAAATATGTCCCAGTGGAACTACAGTAACATTTCAGGCACTCAAAAGGTTTCCATGCCTTTTTTTGCTTTTGGATACACATCATGTCAGCTCAGTATAATGCCTTAAAAATAATTTTGTATGCCTGAGCTAAATCAAATGATGTACAAAAATTAAGCAGCAAAGAACATTCTAGGTAGACATCACTCATGGCATGTGTAGTCATGTGTAGTCAATACAGAGATATTAAAATGTTCCTGTTTTCAAATTGAGAAATGTTTGTTCCTTGTGGTTCCTAATGTTCCCTAGTGGGGATAAACAGGCTTAAGTCGACACCTGTAATACCAGAGTTATAGCAAAATATGGTAAGAGGTATGAGAGTGAAGAAGCTGACTGTGAATGCCCTTACATAAAATTTTAAAAAGTAATAGGATAATATTTTATGTGTTTTTGTCCTGTGCATTTTATTCTTAAATCTGGTTTGATTTTTGTCTTATGGTAAAAATATTTCTGGTTAAATGAAACTTCTAGCTTGTAAAGAAATTCAGCAGCTTCACATAAAATTTGATTTATTGCCAGTAAAGACTACCATAACAAAGGTATCTATTCTGTTATTCTAAGAAAGTTTTTGTTTTTGTATTATTCTCTGTGTAGTATTTGGGGGTTTTTTGGTTTAATATATTCAGGTTTACATATTATGAAGGTGTTTTTCATAAAACAATTAGTACTTTTCTGAGTCTTCACAATTAAAACTGAGCTGGTAAACATTCTGTTCCTATATTTCCTTTTGAGAATCTGGCCAGCAGTTATATAAATGCTTGTATTAGTAATAGATTGGAAAGTAGGCTTTGGAGAGAATCCTGTGTTCTGATTTGATCAATGCCACTATTGTCCTGCTTTATTATTTTTTTAAATCTGTGTATTGAAGAGGAATTAATAGTCCTATGTTCTTCCTCTACTGTTGATGGGATGGGATATTTGCAAAAGGAGGAAATTGCCTTTGTTTTGGGACTAAGGAAATAGGAAAACACATTATAAAACTATCTTTTAGTTTTGTGTTATCCTTGGAGCAGTTCATTACTTTATTGCTATATCTCAGCCAAATGTAGATACTTTGAATAGGAAATGCAAAGATTAATTTATGTGTGCTAAAGGACCATGGAATTTTAATGATGATGATTGTTTTTTTCCTTTTAGGAGAGAAGCCACAAGTCTTACCGTCCCTTAACAGTATTGACATTTCGTTTAAATTATCTGTTTAGTGAACTGAAACCAATGTCATATCATCTCCTAAATATGATTTTTCATGCTGTGGTTAGTGTGATATTTCTTAAAGTTTGCAAACTTTTTCTGGACAACAGGAGTAGTATGATTGCTTCTTTACTTTTTGCAGTGCACCCAATACACACAGAAGCAGTAAGTAAAACTGTAAATCAGTGTTCTTTTCTTCTTTTTTTTTTTTTTAACAAAGCCTACATAGTGACTATAATGGTATATGTTTTTAAGAAAAGAAATTTAACCATGGCCTTAATTAAAATATTTGAAGATTTTTAAACTAGTATACGTCTTAACTTTCTAGTGTACAGAGTCTGACTTCCTACTATATAAAATTTTTAAATTTATTTATTTTTAAGATCTTATTTATTTATTTGAGAGTGCGCACAAGCAGGGGAAGCCGCAGGCAAAGGGAGAGGGAGAAGCAGGCTTCTGAGCAGGGAGCCCCATGCGGGGCTTAATCCGAGGACCCTGGGATCATGACCTGAGCTGAAGGCAGCCACTTAACCAACTGAGCCACCCAGGGGCCCCTAAAATTTTTAAATTTAAAGCAAGTTTTGAAACATAAACATTTATTATTTAAGGACATAAGATAAAATTGCTCAAGATGAGTAATGAAAGGATAAATGAATACAGTTCCTTGCTAATTGTTTTTTTATGAATATAGATTTAAAATATTTGTCAACTTCTTAGTGTGTTTCAAAGGACAGAAAAAAATAAGACAAGTTTAAATAAAAGATGAAAATACACATAAACATATATCAAAATATATGTAAACATAAAAAAACATTCTAACCAGTGAAGATACTCAGTATTTTCATGTTTGTCTGTTGCCACGTTTCAAAATTGTGAGCTGTCTCTGCTGTTGCCAGTATGTCTGTCAGCCCCTACATACCAAGAGGTACTTAAATTATAACTTTATTTTTCTTGATAACCTTGAAACCCCAAAATTGCCTCTCAACAGAGCAAAAAGGACTGTTCAGTTGCTTTGTTACAAGCTTTCAGTTGTAAGCAAAAAAATGTATGTTTGAACTCTTGTTGTGCTTGAATGGGTGTGTGTGTATTGGAAGGGGTTTGTGTGTCTCTCCCACTGTCTTCAACCTTTTTATGTCTAGTTGAACAGACATTTTTCCATGCATTTACAAAAACGATAGGTTGTTTTAAATTTTACAGTGAGTTCAGAATAAAGGAAGAGGTTTGAGGGTTTTATATTTAAATTTTTAGAATTTAAAAAAGGACTTTTATTTATTTGAGAAAGAGACAGCACAAGCAGCCAGAGGGCAGAGGGAGAGGGCTAAGCAGACTCCCTGCTGAGCAGGGAGCCCCATGCAGGGCTTGATCCCAAGACCCTGAGATCATGACCTGAACTGAAGTCAGACACTTAACTGACTGAGCCACCCAGGCACCCCAAAAATGGACTTTTTAAAGTTTATTATCTTGAGTTTACACATTTATTATGAGATAGAACTTACTGAATTTATGAATATTTTTATATTTTAAGAATGCATGTATTTTAAGAAAATATGTAAGGTCTTAGGTTTTTGTTTGTTTGTTTGTTTTTTAAATTAAGAACTATTCTAGATATTGTCCTAATATTATGTAAGATGTTACTGTTGAGGGAAGCTGGGTAAACAGTACACAGGACTTCTCTGTACCTGTTTTTGCAACTTCCTGTGAATCTATAATTATTTCAAAATAATAATCAAAGAACTGTTTTAGAGTCACTGGTAAATTTATTTTTATGGAAGATATACAAATTCACCACATGAGGGCACTCAAAGAATGTCTAAGAAACTGAAATGTGTGCTTGAAAAATTATGGCAGTTTGATTTCTAAAGTGCTATTCTTATTATATGTGGTAGTTAAATTTTCAAGAGGCTCTTCATTAATATGAACTCCCCTCTCCCTTTCCCTTTTTAGGTAACAGGTGTTGTAGGAAGAGCAGAACTTTTGTCCTCTATCTTTTTTCTAGCTGCATTTTTGTCATATACCAAATCAAAAGGACCAGATAATTCCATAGGTGAGTGTCTAACATTTAATTTTTTTCTATATATCTATTATAAAATATATGCCACACTTGGGTTTATCTTTAGCATGTATGGACATACGAACATGATATTGCAACATTGTCAATATTAAAAAAATTTTTGTGTGTAGTTTATATTTTATCATGACTAACAGATTCTGTATGATTTAACTTAAAAAAATTACCCTAGAATATGGGAGTTTTAGAGTCATTCTTAGTTCCATGTACTGTTATCTATAAATGATACAAGTACCAATACTTCAGTTGTCTTTCTATAGTAAAGCTGTGAATTGTATTATTTAGGTAAAGTTGAAAGCTTATTAGAATATAACTTTTATTATGTGTTGATCATAGTTGAGTTATTGTTATTGAGTCCCTACCATGTGGCCCACCCTGGAAAATGCTTTGTACAAATTAGGTCTTTAATCCTGCTAATGCCAGCTCTTAGCAGAAAACAAGCTCCAGGCAATAAAAATGATTTTTTAGAAGTATGGGAACAGTGGGCATGAAAGAGGTTTTATATAATGGTAACCTATATTTGGTTGATCTTAAAATTTAACTCTGAGGTTTTTTCCTACATTCTTGGAGAATTTTCTCACTGTAGACCCAAAGTACTGATGATAAGGAGCCTAATTTTATATTAATGTAAACTAAGGTTCAAGAAATAAGTGATTTAGCCAAATACTTTTAGTGTGTTCTTAGATTTGTAATATGGGTAGGTTTCTGTCTCCATTTCCTAGAATGGTTCCTTATATACAGTAGGTGTTCATTATATTTATTTAGCAAATGACCAAGTGAACAATTAAACAATTAAATTCTAATTAAAAAGATGCTGACCCTGCTTTTGAACCTCTCTCTATCCTCTTAGCTCCCATAATACTTCATATTCTACAATATGTAATTTTACACTTAAGACCATAAACAGTTTTGTTATCATCTTTGTATTCACTGTTTTATCTAATGTATGTTATCCTGTGCAAAGTTTTTCAATTTGTAATTATTTGATCACTTTAAATTCTAGGCTGTTAATGACCCATGCCCTTTTTTTTTAAAGCATGATTCACCTCAGGGCCTTTTTCCTTTCTGTTAGTTTGGGTTTCTGCTCAAATATCATCAGTACACCACTCATCTTTCCCATTCCATTCTGCTTCCTTTCACCTTCTATTTTTCTTCATAACACTTAGGTCATCATTTGGCAAATATATCTTTACTTATTTGACTATTATCTCCCCCACAAAATGTAGCAGATACTTAAAATAACTTAGAATATGTGATTGCTGGAGGTTTGTATCTTTACACATGTAAAATCAGTTTAGAAACCTGTATTTTGTGTTGGAAAGGATTTTAATGATTGAAATTGAATCAATACTTACACATGTATATATTTTCAACTGTTGTTAATGTATTTAGCAGGGGGACTTGTTTTGGACAAAATCACACATGGTAACTTTAACCACAGAGATCTGTTTATAAAATCAAAGTTTATATTCACACAGTAATATAGTCACCAAAAGTTGAAGAACTGAAGTGACTGGTTTCAGTAAAGTTCTTGCCTTTATTAGAGCTATTAGTTGCTGAGATTGAATCCAGCATTGCAGAAGGCAACTGTTTGCTTTCTCTGTCTTGGAATGGAATTACAAACTAGTAAGAAGCTCTGAATTTAATGTCAGAAGAACCAAGTTAAAGTCATGATTTCTTTATTGTGCATGACTATTTTTTTAGACCTCCAAAATTCTTTCCTCATCTTAAAAATGGGTATGATTGTATCAGCCCTCATATCCCATCGGTATAATCTACTACTTTCGTATTGATGGTTTTGATCTAACTAGAATATGAAGGTTTTTTTTTTTTTTTTGAGGGAAAGAATACTATTATACGGAGTATCTCCAATAGTGTTTCAAAGTTTGAGTTGTTTTCCTTTCAGTAATTATAATCTATAGAGTATTCTAAAGTTGAAAACAATTTCAAAAATAAATGAATTTCTGTATTAAGCCAAATGACAAAGGAAAATATATTAGATTCATAAATTGTTTTTTTATTTATACCTGGAATTAAGTCAATTATTTAAGTTATTACTTTGATTAATGTTCTTAATAAATAAACCTAAGGTCACACAATCATACTACAATATATCTTTTAAACTGGAAGAGAATTGGAGATTATATTTTCCAGTAGGAAAACTGAAACTCAGAAAAGTTGCCCAGTCACAAAGCAAGTTAGTAGTAGATCCAGAATTACTCTCACAATTCATTCTTCTTTAATCAAATTACTACTACTACTACTACTACTACTAGTAGATGTTTGCTTAAAGTTGATGAAGTAGGTTTTCTGTTTAAATAGAACTTACGAATATTCTATTGCAAATTTTTTAAAAGAATATTAAACTCTTACTATGAACCTATTTCAGTTTTTATACTCTTTTTTTTAATAGATGCTAGTCTACTTTGCCCAGTAGTTTTCAGTTTCAGGTTTTTAATAAAACATAGATGTCTACATAATAAAGTATTTGTCTTCATTTCAAACTGATAGTTCATCAGTCACAACACTCCAGCCTGTAAGTTTCTCTTCTCCACAAAAAGTTTTAGTACAAGTTATACATCTCGATGTTTTGTTTTGAGTGCATAAAGGAAAAATCACTTACAACATTTAAATATGTTTTAAAATATAAAGTATAGGTTAGTGGGAAATAACATAAATGTGAATAGAATCACAAGTAAACTTTTTTAGTAATGTCTAATAGTTGTCTAACTTAAAATATCTCTTTATGATATTATAAAATTGTTTTGTGTAGTTCTATATTTTTCTGTTCTTAAATTGCAGTATGGACTCCAATTGCCTTGACAGTGGTTTTAGTTGCTGTTGCAACGTTGTGTAAAGAACAAGGAATAACAGTTGTGGGAATTTGCTGTGTGTATGAAGTATTTATTGCACAAGGGGTAAGGAGAAATATGTTTTTTTGTTGCTATCACTTATCATACTTAAATTCTCTTATAATAAATTTGTTTTCTAAATGTGTCATTATGTAAATTGGTGTGTTTACCAAAAATGATACCAAAAAATTTGCAAGAAACCAGCATGTTTTGTCCTACTATCCATTGAAAATTACTTAACATTTTATAACTCGCTCAGTTTTTTAAGGACAACTCTTTGAATTTCAATAATGGAATCGTTAGGCAATTTGGAAATGTATACAGTAATATTGTACAATATAATTCAGTATTGGATAAGATTATTGGGCTCAGTTTTATTCATTATCAGTTCCACAAATTGCTCCATATTGATTTTATAATTATAGTCAATTTATATCTAATCTTACATTTTGAAAATACTGCTTAGAAAACATTATAGTATATTGTTATTTAAAACTTTTTTTTCCTTTTGCAGTATACTTTGCCATTATTATGGACTACTGTTGGACAGTTTTTCCGTGGAAAGAGTAGTATTCCATTTTCTATGCTGCAGACACTAATAAAACTCATTGTTTTGATGTTCAGTACACTATTACTTGTTGTGATTAGAGTCCAGGTTATTCAGTCCCAACTTCCAGTATTCACCAGGTATGAAAGTCTGGTTCTTTTCTTTTTTTTAATTCTTTCTTTCTTTAACTCTTGATGTTCAGTGATTATAAGTGTTTCAGAAAGTCTTTGATTTACGTTGAGGTTTTTTAACAGCTTTATTGAGGTATAGTATTTTTTTAAAAATCTGCATATATTTATAATGTACAAATTAGTAGCTTTTGACCTATGTGTACACTCATGAAAGCACCAGAATGAAAATAATGATTTTAACTTAATGATGCAATGATTTTAACTTGATTGGTTAAGTGATAAGTCTTTTATATTCTTAGTGATTTTTATCTACTTGTTCTAATAATTATTGAGAGGAGGACGTTAAAATCTCTGATTGTAATTACAGATTTGTCTATTTCTCCTTATAGTTTTATCAATTTTTGCTTCATGTGAGTTCAAGCTCTATTATTAAGTGCATAACATTTAGGATTGTGATTAAATGAGTTTCTTTATCCCTGATAATACTTTATTCCTGGTCTTTACTCAGAAATTCACTTTATCTCCTTTTTCTTAGTGTTAACATTGTTTTTCTTTTTCCATCCTTTAACTTTTTATCTATCAATATATTTATATTTAAAGTTGACTTCTTGTAGACTGCATAAAGTTGGGTCTTCCTTTTTTGTTTGGTCAGATTTTTTTTTTTTTAAGGTTTTATTTATTTACTTGACAGAGAGAGAGCACAAGTAGGCAGAGCGGCAGGCAGAGGGAGAGGGAGAAACAGGCTCTCCGCTGAGCAGGGAGCCCCGATACCCTGGGATCATGACCTGAGCCGAAGGCAGCTGCTTAACTGACTGAGCCACCCAGGCACCCCAGATAGTATTTTTTAAATGAGGTGTTTCAACTGTTTACATTCAATGTGATTTTCGTCTTGTACCATTTTTCTTTGTGACTAAAGGATTTTCTTTTAACATTTCTTGACGTGTAGGTCTGCTGGTGCTGAATTGTTTTAGCTTTTATATATAAAAATATCTTTATTTTATCTTTGTTTTTGAAAAATATTTTGAATTCTGAGTGTAGAATTCCACATTGTTGTGCATTCAGCACTCTAATAATGTTGCTCTACTATTTGCTAGCTTGCAGTTTTCACTGAGATATCCTCTGTCATCTTTGTTTTTGTGCTTCTGTGTGTAGTGTGTCTTTTTCTGTATGTCTACTTGTATTATTTTCTCTTTGTCATTGTTTCTTTATTTTTTTTTAAATTGAGACATAATTGTTATATAACATTATTAGTTTTAGGTATACAGTGTAATGATTTGATACATGTATATTGAGAAATGATTATCACTAATAAGTGTATTAACGTCCATCCATCACCACACATAATTACAAAAAAATCTTGTGATGAGAACTTTTAAGATTTATTTTCTTTGGAATTTTCAAATATACAGTACAGTATCATTAACTATAGTCACCTGCTGCATATTACTACCCTAGGACATATTTATTGTATAACAAAATTTGGGTGAAAGTGGTCAAATGATACAAACTTCCAGTCACTGTTCTTTTATCTTCATGTGTCTTGTGCTTAGGTTAATTGAGCTTAGGATCTGTAGGTTTTACTTTATGTAAATTTTGGAAATTTTTTTTCTATTACTTGAAATATTTTTCTATTATCTTCTCCTTTTCTGGGACCCCAATTACATGTATATTAAGCCTTTTGAACTTGTCAGACTAATGCTCTTTTTATTCCTCTCCAAAAACTATTTCTCCCTGTTTTCGTTTTGGATAGTTTCTTCTGCAATATATTCAAGTTCACTAATCTTTTTTCTGCAGTGTCTAATCTGCCCTTAATTTTTTTCTAGTTCTTTTTCATTTCAGATATTGTTTCCATTTCTAGAAATTCTGTTTAAGCCTTTTTATGTTTCATGTCTCTACATGTTCTAGTGCTTTCATTGCCTCATCTACTAATTTTATTAGTAGTATAAACTAATTTCTTAGTTTAGATTGAATAATTTTTCTTCTCATGGATTATATGTTTCTACTTCACATGCCAGGCAGTTTTTTAATAGATGTCATATATGTGCATTTTACTTTAATATATTACTATAAATATTTTAGAGCTTTGTTCTGGGATACATTTAAGTTATTTGAGAAATATTTCATCTTCTAGCCATGCTTCTAATCTTTGATGAATGAGACCACAGCAGCATTTACAGTAGGGCTAATTTTCTTCTGCTACTGACACAAGATCCTTCTGACTACTATATCTGATAGACTGTGATTTATGAGGATTTTCATTCTGGCTGCTGAGGAACTATTCCCACCTCTGTATGGTATTTGAGAATTTTTATCTAATTCTTTTGAGAGGTACTTTCCTAACTGCATTATTTTTCCTAGTGCTGCTATAACAGATTACCAGAAACTGGGTAGCTTAAAGCAGCAGAAATTTATTCTCTGTCAGTGCTGGAGGCCAGAAGTCCAAAATCAAGGGTTGTGCACAGTTGGTTCCTTCTGAAGACTCTCAGGAAGAATCTGTTCCATGCTTCTTTCCTAGTTTCTAGAGGTTGCTAGCAGTCTTTGGCATTCCTTTTTTCTTGTGTGTTTCTCTGTATTCTCTCTTTGTTTAAGAACACCGGTCATTAGATTTAGGGCTCACCCTAATCCAGTATGACCTCATCCTGACATAACTAATTACATTGGCAAAGAAATACGTTTTCAAATAATGTCACAGTCTGAGGTTCTGGGTAGATATGAATGTTTGAGAGACATGGTTCAACCCACTACACTGACCTTGTGTATTTCCTCACATACCTATGCTGAACAGTTCTCATCAGTACTAAAAACTGGAGAGAGACCCTCTACAGATATGAGTTCTCTTTCTCAGCAGCTTTCTTCTCTCTGGTATTCTGCCCACTGACCCTAGCCCCCTGGGCTTCTAGGGCTCCCAGTTCTGTCTTTGCAACCTAAGGATACTACTAGGCTCCACTAGGTTCCCCCTCACTGCTCCACAGACTAAAATCTGGGTCTAGGTATTGAACTTTCCAAGTAGGGTTTCCCTTATTTGTTTTTCTTCCCTCAGGTATCATTGTCCTTCTTTGCCTGATGCTCAGTGTGTTAAGAAAAGTTTTATATATCTTGTCCAGTTCTTTGCGTTTAAAGCTAGAAGCAAAAGTTATGCTGAATTTAACAATCTGCATCTTTTTGTCCTGCTCTGAAATTTAGCATTTTTCCATTTCACCTTACTCAGCTAAAATTTAAAATGAAATTTATACTAGTTCCTTATTCAATTATATTAAAGTATCTGACATTAAATACAAGAACTTTTTTTTTTTTTTTTTTTTAACAAAAGGCCAAAATGTTGTTCGTGTGCTGTCCAGGATAGTGCATAGCTGGCCCTGGTTAGAATAAAATTTTATTCAGATAACTCTCTTACCTTAAACATTTTCTTTGTATCATTTTCCATATAATTATTCTTTTCAGTAGCATTTTTTTCTTTAAAGAATACTTTCTAATTTCATGAATTGTTACTTCTGAGTCTAGCCATGCTAAATTGAACAACTCATTTATTTTTTTTTAAGATTTTATTTATTTGAGAGAGAATGAGAAAGAAAGAGAGAGCATGAGAGGGGGGAGGGTCAGAGGGAGAAGCAGACTCCCCGCCGAGCAGGGAGCCCAATGTAGGACTTGATCCCGGGACTCCAGGATCATGACCTGAGCCAAAGGCAGTCACTTAACCATCTGAGCTACCCAGGCACCCCTGAACAACTCATTTAAGTAGTAAGATATGTGAAATAGATTGAATTGTAAATATATACTTTATAGTTCCTTCTTCACCCTCAGTTTCAGTGTTATTGTTTTTATTATTCCTTTTAGAGAATTTCCATCAACTGTTTTTCATCTCCAGTTCTATAGTGTGAAAATGTGGTTTATAGGTATGAATGTATTTGTTTTGTGTATGTATTTGTGGATGGCTGTATGGAATACGTTACATCTAAATATGTATTTTCCAAATAGAAGCATTTAAAGATATGTGTGTATATATATTTTCTTCTATTACATTACCCTATGAAGTTGACTATAATATTGTTTGACTTGCTTTGACGTGTTCTTTCTCTATAGTACAGTTATTAAATTAGCTATTCTAAATAAACCATTAATTATAAAAATGAACTCTGAATAGTGGATTATAGGAAAAAAGCTTTGTATTCACTTCTGTTGGTTATTTGAGAATTCAAGTTCTGACTCAAGATTTATTATTTTTCATACATGTAGATACTCAAATATGAAGGTTTTTAAGATCTTATTTGTTCAAATAGTATTTACCTTTTCTCAGCCATTTGAATTTTTAAGAAGACCAAGTCAAACAAATGTTAGGGGTTGATTTTTCTTAACTCATTCATTTTAAAATGAGAAATTGGGTTTTTAAAGGACTATATATTAACATAGCCAGTAAAATTTTGAATGTAGCCTAAAAAATATCTGAAGCTATTCATTTGAAATATACTTTAAAAAATGCTTTGACTATGATTTGCCTTAGTTTGCAGGAAACAGACTAAATTAATGAAATGTACATGTAATATATCATGGCCTGGACAAATATAAATTAGGATATAAGTTCATATTAGTATGTACTAGGAGAAAAAGTAGAACATAAAATGTTACATAGGCCTATACAGTTATTATTCTATACTGGAAATTTGGTTTTCAGCTTCCTAGAAGTCTAAGCAAAAAGGAAAAATTCATAGGTATACAGTTTTCTCTGTCCACAACAAAAGAAAAACATAGTAATTCTTTCTAGGAAGCATAATTTTTATTAGCATTTAGTGCCTTTTGAAAGAAGCCATCTTATGCAGAAAAAACATTGGTTAGTGTTCTCAGAAACACTCATACATCACATACAGCAATGACACTTTTAAAACTTTTCTTTTTACTTTTAATCAGGAAGTTATACTTATGCAGAGTATCATAATATTATAGTGACTTGTCTGAATTATTCTAATAATAAACTAGAAATAGATAACCTAGTTGCCATTTAAACAGTTTTTCATAGTTTGTCTCAACTAGACGTTTCTTAAAGGTTAGACAGTTTGAACTCTAGTGAGGACTAAATACCTCTAGTGAGGTATTAGTAAAAAATATTTTGTCTTTTTAATGAGATTATGTGTAAAATATTGCTTTTATTGTTCAACATTTTATTTATATGTTATATATTTTGTGTTTACAAAGTGTTTTAAATAACTTTTTTTTTCATTCTTTATACAGGTTTGATAACCCAGCTGCTGTAAGCCCAACTCCTACAAGGCAGCTAACTTTTAACTATCTCCTTCCTTTGAATGCTTGGCTTCTATTAAATCCTTCAGAACTCTGCTGTGATTGGACCATGGGAACAATACCACTTATAGAGTCATTTCTAGATATTCGAAATCTTGCAACATTTACTTTCTTTTGCTTTTTGGGGGCGTTGGGAGTATTCAGTCTCAGATACCCTGGTGATTCCTCCAAGACTGTTTTAATGGTAAGAAATTCCCTTAATTTCTCAGATGATGTAACATTCAGTTGATTTGGAGACTGCCTTTAATTTGTCAAAGCATCTTCTTAGAAACAGCGTCTTTCTTTGTTCAACATCAGCCTACTTTATTAACTTATTTTAGGCTATCCTAAAATTATATATCAGAATTCCATGTGCAGGCATAATTTGACATTCACCATGTAAAGTAAAAACTGGTTATGAATTTCTTTGATTTAGTAGGAACTCTGAAACCATGAAGCATGCCTTTGGCATCATTTTCTTCTATTTCTTTACCTAAGTAGGTTATACACTTTGAGGAAATAGATCGCTGTTTTCTTGACACAGAGAAGAATGTCCTGTAAGATAGGCAGCTAGAAATATATAGCTCTTTAGTTCTCATTAGCAAGATTTTCATTACTCCCCAAGTTATTTTACTATGTTCAGAGAACTATGATTATTTACACAGTCTTGTTGTTTTTCTGAGGTGTATTTCTTTGTAATTTTCTTACTCTGCTGTCACTTCTTACTTGTAGCGGTTTTATTGTCTCTTCCTTTAAATTACTGAAGACAGTAATAATCTTTAACATTTTCTTGAGCATTTGCTATATGCCAGAAAGTGTTTTTAATACTTTACAAATGTTTCATATTGGCTGTAGCCACTAGGTTCATTTATTCAGTAAAAAGTTTTCTTGTAGCCTATGTACCGGGCAGCCTTTTAGGTACTAAGGATATGATAAAAAGAAATACAAGGCCCCAGTTACCAGGGAAACTGGCATTTTGGAAAAATTTGAAGCTAATCTCTGAGATGTAGAGAAGATTGAAAAAATAGAGTTTGGAGGAAAGACCATATTTACTACTATTTTTTAATCTGTTGAGTTTGATCCTAGTAGAGATCTTGAATAGCACTTGGTGCCTAGAGTTCAGAGGAGAATCCTAAGCTTCACATAAAAATTTGATAGATTGGCATAGAGATAGTAATTGAAACCAGGATGAGAATAAGAAGGTCTATGGAGAGGTTATATATAGAGCAGCCTTTCTCAACTGGGGTTTTGTGACTTTTCTCAAAGATGGTAACCAGCTATTACCATTCCAAATACATAGAAGATAATTCATACACATAATGAATGCCTTAGAGTATTTGGTCTTAATTCTCCCTCAGAAAATAGTTGAAGGGGCTAGCTAGATAGAGTGAAAAGAGAAGAAACCTACAACTAGGTCTTGAAAAACTCCTATATTTAGATACTATGTAGAGGAGAATAAACCTAAATAGGAGATAGACCAAATGAACGGAAAGGTAGGTAAGTATTTCAAGAAAGATGGAATGGTTATCCCTAACAGATGCTGTTAGGCAGAAAAGTGAGATCAGTCATATTTGACCTATTTTAGGTGTATTAGTTACTTAATGAAATTTATTTCTGTGGAGAGATTCGATTAGATGAGAATATGAAGATTGGTAGTATAGATAACCTGAGGGGTAACTCAACTTTGAATATTTCAAAGGAGGAGACAAGCTTGAATTTATTACCACCTAAGTAAGAGAAGACTATGCCAGCTTGAAGCATAACAGACTGCTGATCTCATGTCGAGCTTGGAGGAAGCATAAAGATCTAGAATTAGTGGACCTTCGGAGGTAGAAGAATCACTTTCATTGAAGTACTCAGTTGGCTGACTTTTAGAAGCAAGGGATATCACTAATGGATTGACTTGCAAAAACCTACTCGTTGATTTGAAATGTTGATTGATTAAGTGGGATTAAAACCAGCTACTTAACTACCTTGGCTGTAAAATTGTTTTCCTAAGAATGTGGGAACTTGTTTTATACCTAAAGGACATAATGAATAGGTAAGGTAACTTAAAGATGTGTTGTCAAAGGAGATGTTTAAGGTTGGAGAGACAAGAGCATATTTGAATATGGATAGGAATGATACAGTTGATTAGAAAGTGGTCGAGTAAATGAAGGGATGGTTAATTGTGAGATTTGTGAGGAGCAGGGGCAATGTAGAGCTCAGGTTTGGCCTGAGAAAGATGGAGACACACACCTCTTATGTCGCAGAAAGGATGGAAATGACATCAGTGTGGATGTTGGTAGTTTTAGTAGCAGGGAATTGAAGGAATTCTTGTTTTATGGCTTTAGTGTTCTCTGTAAGTTTGGAAGTATGATCACCTGCTGAAAGTGACATGAATTAAAAGTTTGAGAAAAGTAAACCTAGAAATTCTGAGGAGTTTTAAGGATCAACTGAAGTTGATAATCATGAATTTATGATGATACTAATCTATTTTGCTTTGGGACTGTCTCTAGTAGTGCTTTGCTGTTCACGTAAATACAGACAAAGCAGATACATGATAGAATACATCCAAAGCTGAGGTTCTGCTAAAAGAAAGGAAAAGTAAGGAACGGTGGGTGAATGTAAAGTTTTGGCATATAAAATAATGATTTCTATAATATAAGCTGAATAAAAATAGAGAGGATAGTGCCAATGAAATAAGCAGAGATTTATATAAGTTTTATTTTATGTATATCAAAAGGAACAGTTATGATCTTAGGTATAACTTCTTTAAGATAG
Organism: Phoca vitulina; assembly: GCF_004348235.1. NCBI lineage: Eukaryota > Metazoa > Chordata > Mammalia > Carnivora > Phocidae > Phoca > Phoca vitulina. The sequence continues at coordinate 3,885,243 of NW_022589722.1, forward strand.
TCCTAAACATGCTATGTTATATGGTCATGTTTTGTGAAGATCTTTGGAAGGGATAAGTAGATCAAGGGAGTACCTGCTAAGTACCAGATACTGTGTTAAACACTTATTAAATAAAATCTCATATGTATCCTGACAATATAATGTAAGTAGTTATTAATCCCAATTTATAAAGAAACACAAATTGGCAAGATGGTTGATTAGTTTACCTTATGTTACACAGGAAGTAAGAAATTAAACTGATTTGTTCCAAACTCCTTTAACTACCACCTTTCCTTTTAAAGAGAGTTTTATATCACTGAAGAAGGAACTTACGGTAGCCATAGTTAGCTAGGTGGGCATATATTAATAGAGTGTATTAGAACTTTTGAGTAAATTAATCATTAGAGACATTCCTTTATCCAAGAACCAGTAGATTTTTTGTGTATGTAGCTTATGCATCAGTCCATCATACATCATTGAATGAATTTAATAACACTTTTAATTATTTCAAATAAAATTGTTTTAGAGCAGCCATGAATTAATAAAAAATTTGTTTGCCTGTTTGTTTTTAGAAAAGGACTACAGGGATGCCTGGGTGGCTCAGTCGGTTAAGCATCTGACTCTTGGTTTTGGCTCAGGTCATAATCTCATGGGTCATGAGGTCAAGCCCCAAGTGGGGTCTCTGCTCAATGGGGAATCTGCTTGAAGATTCTCTCCCTCTGCCCCTCCCTTAACTCTCTCTCTCTCTTTGAAATGAAATAAATCTTTAAATAAATAAAAGGAAAGGACTACATATTTAGGAATATCTGTTTCATAGCTAGCCAGTTATTTTTATCAAGCACTCCTGGGAAATGGAAAAATAATTATGTATTCTTAATGTTTTACCTTTTTGATCAAAAAGAAAACATTAAAATTTCAGATATATAAATTAGTCTGATACTTAGTAGTTCAGTAGTGTTTTTCTTTAGATTCATTATTTCCTCATTACAAGTCATTAATTTATCATATATGGTGAAAGTATTTTTTTCAATGTGTGTACATCTTTACATCTGTATTTTACTAATAAAGTATAATAAAGAGAAAACAATCTTTCCTTTCATACTGTTAAAAGACTCTCAAACTTCTGAAGCTGAAGGAACAACTTGCATAGTTATTCAGTTGGGTACTATAAAACAAATCAGGGTAAGAAAATATGGAAGCAGATGCCCATAGAAACAGATGTCCTAATAACAACCAACTTAGTTCCTTTCACAAGTTATTTGTGCTAGTTGTTTGTATCCTGCCTTTTTAATGGCTTTATAGTCTGGAAACCATATGCTATCTCATTTTCAAAATGACAGAAATAACCTAAGCATTTTTATGATTTATTTCAATGTACAGTGTTAAAATTTTAGAAATTCTTATAGAATAAAAGACTACTGTTTAACGGGGGCAGTTTTATTTTTATACTTATGCTAAGCCTCTTTAAATGTATATGACTCATCAGAGTATTATGTAAAAGAGTGCTGGGGTACAGACGTAGTAGTCTACTATCTTGTCTAAAGGATACCTTGTATCATTTTTCAATTTCCAATATGATATGAATACTTACAATAATATAAAAATATAAAAACTGGCATGATTGGCTGTTTTGTCCCCCGTTACAGTTTTGTTAAAACCTGTTAACATCTCTGTCAGTGTATTTTTACCACACAAACATAAGTTGTATGTATAAAAATTATTAATGTCTTATTTTAGATATATTTTCAAAAAATATTTAATTGGATAGCCCTAATTAGAAGTCCTAACTTGATCTCACCTTGGTGACATACATCCTGATGTTTGTTGTTACCATCCCTAAGTTGCCATCTTTATGTTTAAATTAGTATTATTTATAGTATTATTAAAAATGGTCCACCAATACATTATTCAAATTAAATGATAAAATATTTGGGTTTAACTTTTGAGTGTCCGTATATTTTTTTAACTTATTAAAATATCTTATTTTTCTTTGTAGGCACTTTGTTTGATGGCATTACCATTTATTCCTGCATCGAACCTTTTTTTCCCAGTTGGATTTGTTGTTGCCGAGCGAGTATTGTATGTGCCTAGCATGGGGTTCTGTATTTTGGTAGCCCATGGATGGCAGAAAATATCAAACAAAAGGTGAATTAAAATGTTAGTTCATTTAATGCTTACTAACTATAGAATTAAGTGTGATGCATTTAAGTGTTTAAAATGTTTAGTTCAGTTATATAAGTCCTAGTTTTATGCTTTTTTTATTTTTCATCTTGATAGTCTCCTCATTTTTCTGTAATTCAGGTTAGGAGAATTCCATAGCACCCACCTCATCCTATGTTCTTATTATTATCAATATAATTTTATCGTACACCCTGCAACATAACAAACTTTGAGTCAGACCCAAATGAAAACAAGGATATTGTTGAGACTAGAGTTATAAATGACCATTGCCACTTCGATATGCAATGAACTAAGATACAGTCTTCTTACTTGAGTCATATTGAGTTAATATATATAAATGCATATAGTAAGCAATCTATAATTTCTTGATATCATCACTATCTGCATCATAACCACCATGTCCTAGTTGCCTTAAACTAACAATTAAGGAACAGAATAGTCATACTGTATATATGCAAGAAATGGCCACTGACTGCTTTCTCACTTTCCAGTCATCCTTCAACCCGCAGCATTCTGACTCGTCTCTACATCATTGCCTCCTAGTAGCTAAATCCAGTCCTTGTATTTCAAATTTATTTCCCTGGTGTCTGTAAAAAGTCTCTCTCCTAATTCTCTTCCATGTCTGCTCATTGCTGCTCAGTCTCATCTCAGAGTCTTCTTGCTATACTTGCTCTTTAAATATTTTTTATTTGCCAGTTTTACTCAGCCATTTTTCTCACACTGCATATTCTCCCTGGATGATCTCATCCATGTCTACAATTTTCACTAACATCTACCAGGCCTTTTCTCTTAACTTCCACCCATATATCCAATCTTAATCAATACCAATTTTTGAGTGCTTACCATATGCCAGGAGCCATGCTAGACCCTTTAGATTTGTTTTATTTAATCTAATATTCCTTAACTGTTGTGCACATTTGAAAATTAAAGCTCATCTAGGTTACTTAAATCAGGTTACCTCAAGATCACACAGCTAGTAAACAGTAGAATTTTGATTCAGATTTATATCTGACTGCTTCCAATGTCCATGCTTTTTCTTCTTTTCCTTTCCTTTTTCCTTTCCTTTCCTTTCCTTAGGCTCCATGGTCCATGTTCTTTCTGATCCATGCACTCTTATCCTGATTAAGTGGATCTCTCAAAATGAAAGAAGTTGAACTGTGTTACTAAGACAAAAACATAGAGAACATTAGTACTAAATGAGACCATAGGGATAATTGAAGTATAACCTTATAGATGAGGAATTGAGTCCCAAATAATTAGCCTAAAGCTGTATAAGTAATTTGTATCTATTTCATAAAGAGTTTTACTATGACTTGTAATAAATAATTCTAGCTTTAAAATACGAAATTATTCCAAGAATGTCATGATAATCTGTGGTATAGATGCAATCTGGGTAAGCCAAATTTTTTTTAAATATAGCCAATGACAAGATTGACCTTTCATAAACACAAAAATATTCAAATTTTAAGTAAAGGCCCCCAAAAGGAAAAGTCACAGTTAAAAATTGGTTTGTCAGCTTATATGTAAACAGAGTTTTTGAAATAGAGGCAAATATTGGAATTCAATATCATTAAAGACTGAAGTAGAAGGTAGTATGCATATTTAATTTTTTTGGTGTTATTCCCTTTGAAGTTAGACGATTATTAGAACAATCCTCATTCCTTAGAATAAACTCAAAGATGATATTAGGGGATATTTAACATACTTTTTACCTCTATTCTAAAAGATAAAATGCTTCTGGTGATATAGACAATGGTTTTTTTGTTTTGCTTTTTTTCTCTTAAACAGTGTATTAAAAAAGTTATCCTGGGTTTGTCTGTCTATGGTGATATTCACTCATGCCTTAAAAACACTCCACAGAAATTGGGATTGGGAGTCTGAATATACATTGTTTATGTCAGCCTTGAAGGTAAAGTATTATCCAGAATGACAGGAAAGTATGCTATTAATGATTTCTTATAGTCATGTCTAAGATGTTTTTACATTTAATTAGACATTTTACTGTCAATTTTAAGTACTTCTCCAAAAGATTAGTAAAAAATGATTTCTTTATATAATATATACCATAACCAGTGCTTTGAGTTGTATTTAATTGGTATGTCTGTGGCATATATGAATAATTCCCTAAATGCTATACGGTTGTTAGAAGCTCAAATGATAATAAAATGTTTAAATAAGAATACTATATATAGTTCATAGTTCTGAAGGTTTTAACCTTTTAACGTCTCTAAAATCAGAATAAATCTTACAGTGAGAGGCATCTTACAATTAATTAGTGGCTTTTTTGTTTTCTTAATGGTGAGTCTTAGAATTGATGGCATCTTAGATTCAATGAAATAAAATACATAACAAAAAATGGCATCCTACTATGTGGAAGATAACCAAGGTTACAATACTGTAGGAAAGATAAGAACAGGCAGAAAGTAGTAATAAAGCATTTCTATAGAATGGAGAACATATAGGAATAATGTCTTTTTGAAAATCATAAAATTTGGTTTCTGTATGTTATAAGCAATGATTTTTTTTCAGGTGCTTCTCTTCAAAACTCTAAATTCTTAACTTCCTTTAGGCTATTTCTGTACTCCCCGTTGCTTAGCTTTATTGGAATACTGCCTCATTCCAATAGTCTGCGTGACTTCTTGATTTGGCATCAACTTAAGATCACATGACTATCCTTTTGTCTCACTCAATAACTCCACTCCCTCCTGTAGCTCAGAAGTCTGTAAACAAAAGAGACCTCATTACTATTCTCAATCTGCAGTCCTGGAATACCAATGGAGCCCCATAATTTTCAAGAATTTTGCTTATCTCTATTCCTAGAACAATCTCAAAACCACAGCCCCACTCACTGAGGCTAGTTCCTTGGCCAGGTACCATCCTCTCCGTGCAGGAATATCATGCCCATCTGTGAACTCTTAAAGCACAGATTAATTTAGAACTTTAATCCCAGGTTTCCCATTACCATAATGGACTGCATAAATAGCTTTATAACAAGCCTAAAAATAAGTAATCAGAGAAATGTTAAACATATTCTCATGTTCAGATGCCTTCTCTCCCAAAAGAATACAGATAGTAGAGCAGGAGTTTTCAAACAGCACGATGCAATTTTTTTTTTGTTTTGTTTTGTTTTGTTTTGTTTTGTTTTGTTTTGTTTTAGGTGAGTTCTATGCCCAGTGTGGGGCTTGAACTCATGACCCCGAGATCAAGAGTTGCATACTCTACTGACTAAGCCAGCCAAGCACCCCATGATGCTTTGATCAAATAAAATTTTTAGTAAAATTCTAATATATCAAATAGATGAAATCAGATTGCCGTGGTTTTAGTATATTTATGTAAAAGGAAGGAGAGTAAATTTGGTGAAGCACTTCATTTGGCTCCTTTCTCATCTCCAGGGACACCTCTGTGGAACACTCCATTCCTAATAATACACCAAACAAATATCTTTGTTAATTGGAGGTATATATACAAATTTTTCTTTTCTGAGAGAAAATCTGAATTATTTTTTCAAGTTTTATTGAGGTATAATTGACATATAACTTTGTATTAGTATCAGGTGTACAACATGATATCTGTATATATTACAAAACAATTACAGTAAGTTAACTTCTATCACCTCACATAGGTACAATTTTTTTCTTTTGATGAGAATTTCAAAGATCTACTCTCTTAGCAACTTTCAAATATACATTACAGTATTGTTAACTATAGTCTCCATGCTGTACATTATATTCACAGAACTTATTTGTCTTATAATTGAAAGTTTGTGTCTTTGAGCACCTCACCCATTCATGGATGCCTCTGTGGAACACTCCATTCCTTATGGTATACCAAATAAATAACTGTGTTAATTGGAGTTGTATTTTTTAATTGTAATTAATTTCTATCTATGCTTATGTATTGAAGGTAAATAAAAATAATGCCAAATTATGGAATAATGTGGGTCATGCTCTGGAAAATGAAAAGAACTTTGAGAGAGCTTTGAAATACTTCTTACAGGCTACCCATGTTCAGCCAGGTAAGCATTATTAATTAATAAAACTATTTGAATAGCTTCTTTTTAAAAACTTGATTATATTTGGGGATAATAAGGTAGAGTTTTTCATTTTCAGACTTTATTCCAGGTGATATGAATACTATAGTGTTTGATGCTGCTTATTTTGATTTAGATTATATATTAGAGTTACTTAGACATTTAAGGAATTTTTTTTTTTTTAACATAGCAGAGTTGGGTGGTACTGATGAGCAATTTTGGTGGAATGATAGATGCAAAAGCCTGATAGGAGTGTGTTTAGGAGAGTGGGGGAAGAATAATTGGAGACAGTTGGTATTGAAAACTCTTAAAGAGTATCAATAGGAAATGGTGGTATTGGTGGGAATGGAGTCAAGAGAAACTAAGTAGGATGATAGGGGTTTTTTGTTTTCAGTTTTAAGGTGGGAAAAACAAAGCATATGTGCAGCTAATCCACTGAGGCTGGGAAAAGTAATAATTCAAGATGGGGAGACAAATTACTGGATCATTGTCCTTAAATAGATGAGAAGAGATAAATAGAATTTGGTGCACAGGATAAGGACTTCATTCAGTCATAGAATAGTTAACGTATGGTAACAAGGAAGGCAAAGTACATAGGTGTGGATATAGGCAGTCGAATAGATCACCTGGAGGAAGTTTCTGAAAATTGTCTTCTGTTTTGCTTGTTTTCTCATTGAAATAGAAAGCAGAGTCATCAGAGAGTGAGGAAGGGGTCGAAGTTCTGGAGATCTAAGAACAGGAGAGGGTGTGAAGTAGCTAACTAGGACAGTGCTTCACAAACTTGAATGTGCCCGTGAATCACACGGAGATGTTATAAATGCACGTTCTGATGGATAGAGGTTTAGAATAGAACCTGAAGCTCTGCATTTCTGAGTTCCCAAATGATGCTTAACCCATGGATCACACTTTTGGAAACAAGATATAGGAAAATGTGTAGACTAGGAAAATGTATAATTGCCAAGCAGTTTTAACACCGTACTTGAGGTTAGGAATACTTTATTTAAATTTAAACTAGTTGATGTACTTATATCCTTTTCTCTTATTACTTTACAGCTGAAATGGCACAGGCATGGAGAATTCCGTTAAACAGGATTAGGGCTTTTTAAAATGTGCTATTACTAAACAAGAAACAGATAAGGGAATGATTATAATGGATGAAGAATCTAAGTTAAGAAGGGAGGTGAGGCAGGATTATAGGATCATTGATTTTAGATCTGAAGAATTGTTGGTGTCTGATCTAGCTAGAGCATCAGTATTTTTCAAGAGGCATTTTGAGTGTACAGAAATGTATTTCAGGATATGTACCAAACATGGTCCTCATCCACCAAATGCCATCATTACTTTCCATTTAGAATGATGACCAAAAGGTACTCCCCCATCCCTCAACACACACACATCCCACACCCCGGTCACATTTCTAAATATCCTCAGAGGAGTGGGGAGTGGCAAGCAATACCCACTATCTGTCTATTAGATATGAACTGTGGTCATTAAACTAACTAGTTAAAGGAAGATGGAGGTGAAAATCATTGGAAGAAAGGATATCAAAGGCCAAGTATTAGAAAATTTGTCTTTGTGGATTTTGAAATCACTAAGAATTATGAGAACCTTCAGAGCCAGGAGCTTAGACTCAGAGAATAGTGACTCCAGCAAAGAAGGATAGTCAATTATAATAGAGTTTAATGACCTGAAATTGAGAGACAAGTGATTTTAAGAAGGAGCAAGAGTTGTCTGGAAGTGTTAAAGATCACCAAGGACACCTACTCTTCCTCCAGGCCCAATGTTGCAAAGAATAAGAAAAAGAACACGGTCACTACTTGGACAAGCTACATGTAAAAAACCAAGTCCCCAAGGCGAAGCCAAATTTCAGTTAGAGAAAGGTGAAGAGAAAGTTGTAGAAATAAAACGGATTTCAGTTTTATCTTCCCTAGCTCTTTATGTAGTTTTTCTTGAAGTATAGAGTACATATCCTTGGCTTCCTCACCTCTTTGCCTTTGTTCATGTTCTTCCTTGAGTCTAGAATTCCTCCCTTCTCCCTTGCCATCTGCCTTCTACCATAGCCTGTCCATCTTTTACAACCCATCTCACGTGGCTTCTCTAATAAACCTTGCTATCTCTCCAATTAGAAGCAAATATTGTTAATCTTTAAAACCTCTTACAACTTCTATATGTTTCCTATGATATTTATAACTTTCTGTTTAATACTGTATTGGATTTATTTGAATATTTATTAAAAATATGTATTTAAGGGGCACCTGGGTGGCTCAATCGGTTAAGCGTCTGCTTTCGGCTCAGGTCATGATCCCAGGGTCCTGGGATTGAGCCCCGCATCGGGCTCCCTGCTCAGCGGGGAGCCTGCTTCTCCCTCTCCCTCTGCTGCTCCCCCTGCTTGTGTTCTCTCTCTCAAATAAATAAATTTTAAGAACCTGATTCCAGTGGGTATTAATTTGCCTTGTCTTTTATCCAAGTAGATAACCTCTTTCTTTTCTAAGATTTGTTGGGGCTGATATCAGTGACATTTTAAATACTTCGCTGATAATTTTACCTAAACTTCCAATTTCTTTGTTCTTTCCTTAGGTTAAATTTCTTACTTTATAATTAATTTTTTCAGGTTCTTAGTTTTATCTAAGTAGCTTTCTGATCTCTATAATTAATGGTAAAGATTTATCTGATGTTAAAAAAAAATAAGCTATGTAAGAGCAAAGACTACCTACTCTTTTTCTACACATTTGGTAATACAGTGAACTTCAGCCTTGGCTCTACATCAGAACTGCCTTTGAAACTTTTTAAAAACACTTATGCAGGTCCTATTTCTATGGATTCTATTTTGGTAGAGCTAGGTGGCGCTAAGGTTATCTGAATTTTTAAAATTCGTAAGTATCCATATTTGCAGCTAAGATTGGGAATGGTTTGCCTAAGCAATTTTTTTTTCCTTTCTTTTTTCTTTTTCCTTGACCTCTCCTGAAACACCATGAGACTCAGCAGTACGTCAACAAAAACTCAACAAATCAAAAATCAAAAAATCAGTAACAACAAAAAAAATCAATCCTTTCTTCCCAAGCTTGTCTCAGTTCTCTAACCAAACCTGTACTGCATGTGACAGTTTCTGTTCAGTGCACACAATTACCAGCCTGAAACATAATGTAGCAAGATCTTAGGACTGCTACTCTCCTCCTAGGGCAATGCCTAAGATACACATGCTTGGCTCCTGTGTGTCCTAGGATTTGCAGGCAGAGAATTACTTCATAGTTGCAAAATCCTTGGTGTCACAGGCAGGTAGTAATCGTGTCTTATCTGTTAGAGATTCATGTATGTTCAGTAAAATTTGTCTGATTTAAGATCTCCCATCTTTCTGTCTTTATTCCAAACCTTTGAAATAGTTACTAGGAAATGTGTCCTAAAAGTAATGTGCAATGAACCCGAATACTAACATCTTTCTTATTTAAATAGCGTATTTTTCTGTCCCTGAAAAAATTTGCTGAGAATTTGATTCTCCATATCAGAAAATTACACAGAAGTTTCAGACATACTGATAGTAACACAACCTTTTTAAAAGGTTAAAAAAACATAAATGTTTAAAAAAAAACCATAAATATGTAGGATTTATCATTTAAGAGAGATGGGCTGCTGCATCTTAAGTAATACTGGAGAATCCTGGTATTATACTTGCATTCCATCCACATTCACAAAAGTTTTAAACAAAATCACAGGTTGTTTTTTTTTTTACAGTCTCTTTGCCTGTGTCCCACCAGGGTGCATATTTGTTAGTTACAACACTGGAAATAGTTCTAGGAATCATGATGATCTTTTCACTTTCAAAGTTGAGCCATACTTTTTGAGTGAATTCCAGAGCTATGCAATCAAGGAAATGGAAGCAAGCCATAGAATAGTATAGTAAAATCTAGTGAAGAGAAATGATACAAATTTCTTTATTACCTCTATATTTCTTGTCATGTCTTAGCCTTTCAAGGATCTATTCAAATAGTTTTTTTCATGTCATATGTGTATTTTCTGTCCTTACGGTATTAAATAATTTTCTAGGGTTAGCATTGATCATGAATTATAATAAATTGTGTTTAAAAGAACTTTAAAGAGTATGCAGGATCTGTTGACTGCTTTTGTACTTTTTGCCTAGTGGTTTTGTTGCTAGAAACATGTAGTTTACATTGAATACTATTTAGTATATTTGCCAACAAATGATTTTTTTTAAATTTTAGATGATATTGGTGCCCACATGAATGTAGGAAGAACTTACAAAAATTTAAATAGAACCAAAGAAGCTGAAGAATCTTACATGATGGCTAAGTCACTGATGCCCCAAGTAAGTTGTCTTAATTTATTCTTACTGTGTTATATCCACTGTATGTCCACACTGAATAGAATTACCTAGATGGAAAATCCTTATCTTTAATTTGTTGACATAAAAGTAAAGTATCCAATAAACCATTTATTACTACAAGGGTTTTTTTTAAGTTTTTATTTAAGTTCTAGTTAACACTAATATTTAGTTTCAGGTGTATAATACAGTGATTCAGCACTTAAATACAAGTGCACTTCTTAATCCCCAATGCCTATTTCACCCATCTCTCCCCCCAGCCTCCCCTTTGGTAGCCGTTTGTTCTCTATATTTAAGAGTCTGTTTCTTGGTTTGTCTTTCTTTTTTTTTTTTTTCCCTTTGCTACTTTGTTTTGTTTCTTAAATTCCACATATGAGTGAGATCATACGGTATTCGTCTTTCTCTGACTTACTTCACTTAGCATAATACTACAAGTTTTATAAAGGATTACATTTACTTTTCTAACTCAATTAAAAAAATTTTCTGTAGAGTATGTTTAAAAAGTTTATAAAGTTATGAATTTTAGATATCCTTGATTAGAAGTTATCAATGAATTAAATGACTTTAAATAAAGAGAATTTTATATATGTATGTTAAGCACTAAATTCAGCATTATTCCTCTCAAAAGATAAATGAATAAAAGTAATAAAATGAATGGATACATCTCTTGCTGTATGGTGTTCAGTTGTTACAGTGACACATACACAAGATTCATTGGATATTACAGTATAATCGCTTCTCGGCCTTTTGGCTAAGATCAAGTGATATTACAGTATAGCCTGGAAGTTGGAAAGCCAGATCTTGGCCTTGACCAGCTATGCTTCATCAGAAAAGATAGTTTATCCTGCACTACAGTTTTCTCCATGGTAGTATATCTTAATATTATATTAATAATGATAATAAAATGAGTGGATGTAGTTTGATAAATGTCTTAAAAACAAAGTTGGACCACATGATATCTTAAGCACTATTTCAGTCATAAGATTCTAAAGTTAAATTGTGTTCAATATAAAATTTATCACAGTTTATTATTTTCACTGAAAATTTGGGTCTATATATATTTTATAAACTTTGCTTAACCTGAATAATCAGTTAATAAGAGCATTTTATTTCCTAACTCTACCAGACAAATGAGGCTTTAGTATAACTCTGAATAAAATTAACCACCCTGTTGTCACAACCAGGAAATATTTTGCTGACATGGTGTAACAAATACACTAGACTGAAGGGAAGGAGACCTGAGTTCTTTCTATTCTGGGTCTGATGCAAATATATTAACAGACTTTAGCCTCAAGAGTTTAGATTTATAGGACTTTATAAAATGATTCAAATAAATAAAATCTAACAATATTCTGTTGAGCTAGCATGAATGAAAAATATATCCTTTAATGCCAAAAATATTAATTATTTTATTTACATTTTGTAAATACTGTAGGTGCTTTCACATTTTTATGACTTATTTTAATTTGGCAATGAAACTAGTACCATAACCTTTATATGTCATGTATATTTTAAGTAAGCCACTAGGAATACTTATTTTTTATTTTATTTGGTACTGAAATATCAAATTATGTTCTTCTGAACAGATTATTCCTGGTAAAAAATATGCAGCCAGAATTGCCCCTAACCACCTAAATGTTTATATTAACCTGGCCAATCTTATTCGAGCAAATGAGTCCCGGCTGGAAGAAGCAGATCAGCTGTACCGACAAGCAATAAGCATGAGACCTGACTTCAAGCAGGCTTATATTAGCAGGTATTGTAGTTCTCTTTAAGCTATCGTAGAAAATTAAAACTGCATCTGCAGTACATTTTGACTATCTGAACTAAATGGGCTTTTTTTCTTTTAGTAATCTTAGCAACCAAGAATATAGAAACAGCCTAGTTTAGACTTAATGATCAAATTTAATTGATTTGATTTGAAATTGGCAATAGCCTGTAACATGTAGTGGTAAACTTAGGTTTTATACGAAAGAAAGGGTAGAAACTCCTTTTTAGTTTCATTTGCTTCTTATGGTCACATTAATTTTTACTTAAAACATCTGAAACTTACATTTTATGATAATTACTTCTAATATCCAACTCTCAAGAGCTTTCTGACAGTTGACTCGTTATTGATGCTTTTTACCAAAAAGAAACTTTTTAGTTGTCAGTAAAAAAAACTTTTGGCATCACATGTTAGAACTTAATATATTTTCCCATGTAAGGATTATCATTTGTAGTATACTTGAGGAAAATTATATGTGAAACTTCGTTTTGTAGCCTGGCCAAAAACGTAATCATAATTTATAATATTGCTCCTATGGGGAAAATGCATTCAGAAATCAGTAAGTTTTTGAGATAAAATCTGTTCATAAGTTGGAGGCTGTCTTTGTTCAGCCTTATCCAGTAGTTGTTGAAATTAGCTAAATTTAGTGGGGTTGCATATGTAAATAAAACATGTGATGTGTTAATCTACGAAGAATTATTCAGTAATCTGCATTTAAAAAAAAGCATTTTGGACAAACACATTCCAGAAGTTGCTTTAATTGAGAATATTAGTGGTTCATTTGATTTCATTCCTATGCTAATACTTAAGGAAATAATAGGATCATAATAAAAGTAACTCTCCTATCACTTCTCAAATTGATTTGCACATGACTTTTGTAAGCTTTCTAACAGAAAATAGGACCATATTAGAAAGGTTTGTAAAATGGTTTTTAAACTGTGATCCTCAGTTCCAGATGTGTTCCTCATAGGTATCTGCTGGTCGCACAAGTACCCTCCAACCCTTACCCAATCTTTAGCTTTTTAAATTCTTTTTTTGTTGTTTTGGGGAATTTTTTGTTTTGTTTTAATGACTGGCCATTTTATAAGAATACATTGTAGAAAAGTGAATTTATGTAAGAAAAGGTAAAATTTTCAAATGTTCTGCTCTTTACAAATGAGACTTAAAACATAGATTTGCATACTGGAATTTCCCCATCACCACTGTATTTATATTCATTCTTCAAATGCTGTTACTTGGTCTCCTGAAAAATTGATCTCCCATTCTTTTAATGTCATTTTTCTGATGTAGTCTAGTCTAGTCTGCCTTCTTTCAAGATGTATATAAAGAATATATTTTCTCTATCCCCCTTTATTGGATGCCTCCTCATATCTTACCCTTTAAAGGTCTTTCTCTAATAAATATTTGAAAACATAACCAAATTTGCTAAACTAATGAGTTCAGGTTTGAGGACATATTCAGATAGTTATTTTTGATGGATAACTCTAAAAGCTTGGGTTAAAAGGAAAAAAGAAAGCTGTGAGTATGTGGGAAAGCTTAAAACTTGTGAAAAATAATGTCTACAAATTCACATGGTAATGTGAGTAAAGCTTGTGTTTGATTTTTTTCCACAGAGGAGAATTGCTTTTAAAAATGAATAAGCCTCTCAAAGCAAAAGAAGCATATCTTAAAGCACTAGAGCTGGACAGAAATAATGCAGATCTTTGGTACAACTTGGCAATTGTTCATATTGAACTTAAAGAACCAAATGAAGCCCTAAAAAATTTTAATCGTGCTTTAGAACTAAATCCAAAGCATAAACTAGCATTATTCAATTCTGCTATATTAATGCAAGAATCAGGTATGTTTTCTCAAAATGTTTCTATATTTAAACATATTGTTTGAAATATAATAAAATCTGAACTTACATTACCTGAGGCAGATGTTTTATGAGTAGATAGTTTGTATCAAAACTGTACATAAATTATTTCTAAGAATATTTAATATACTCAAAGTATGATTTTCAAGTAATATGCTCTAACACAATTGTTAGTTCTTTGGGTATATGTTAAGACTTATTTTTCAGGTAGTCTATTAAGCAGTGCCTTTTTAATCTATTTTGTCATTTTATATAAAGAAATAATCTCTTACATATATATATTATACCATATCTAAATAATCAGAACTTGCAAAATTTTTTATATAATTATTTCTGGGGAGACAAGAGCATTATATGTTTTAGGAAAAAAATGTATTTTCTCTTGATTTGTATGACCAAGTGCTTTTGGTATCATTTTATATCTAGTTTTATTTTCTGAGATATTATTGTAATTTCCTGTAATTTAACAAAACTAAATTATTCATGACAATAAATTAGGATCTTTGATATATGGGTATTTTAGTACTGCAACAGAAGGTAATATATATAATTTATAATCTTAATTTTTAGTTTGAAAAAAAACCTACATTTACATTTTGTAGTTAAATCTTAGATACTTTTTAAAACCTTTTACAAAAAAAAAAAAAATCATAAAATCGTGGTATTTGAGTTTACTTTTGCCGGTCTTCTATTTGTATATTAAGGATCAAATAGATCTAATAACTACACCAAATTTCACGTAGCTAGTTTAACAACTAGTTAAAGATAAGAACTTAAGCCTACTGATATATTTTATAATTTTTTTTATTCATCTTATTGTCAAAAGAATAGGAGATCTTTATGGCTGGTATTCAAAACCTAAATTTAGAGAAAGGCTAATATTTTTGTAGTTAGCTAACCTTGGTAATCATGAAAAATGCCCATTTTTCAATACAAGATTGTACCCTAAGATTTGTAGTTGTGGAACTTGAGTTTTTTTGTATTTATTTGCAATAGAAATTATCTCAAATATTTGTTTCTTGAATCCTAATTTATATTTAAATATATAAGCTTTATGTTTAATGGTATTTTTTTTTTTACCTTTGAAAGTCCTAAAAAATTTGAAGTAATATATAAGATAATCTGATTTTGTAAGAGTGAAACATTTTGTTTATCCAATAATAGTTACTATTTCTTGAGCTTTTTTACATATATCCCATGTAATTCTTAGAAAATTCATCAGGCTGGGGCCCCTGGGTGGCTCAGTCGTTAAGTGTCTGCCTTAGGCTCAGGTCATGATCCCAGGATCCTGGGATCGAGCCCCGCATTGGGCTCTCCCTATTTGCGCGCACACATGTGCACTCTCTCTTTCTCTCTCTCTCAGCAAATAAATAAAATCTTAAAAGAAAATATAGCAGGCTAACCCAGAGAAGTTAAATGGTTTGTTTAATGAGTAAAGTCATAGTGTTAACAGAATCAAGATTGAATGCATGTCATTGTAGGCAAATCCAGTGCCTGTTCCTCTTAATTGCATAATCTTCCTCTACTCCCAGTTTGATTCTAAACTATAAAGAGATATTTTGCCCCTTCAGGTTTTTGAGGCACTCTTGCTGTCTTAAAGGAAAGGAAATGAGCTATCATTTCAGTGTTTCAAGCACACTGTCTTTCCTGTGAAAACTTTGAGTTTTTTGCTTTCTACTTTTTGATATAGGTACAGAGATTAGTTGTTTTGATGCTGTCTTTTTCTAATCTAACTAGATAAATACTGAAAGTGGCTTTTGTTCCTCAGACTTAATTCATTTGTTAACAATATGTGTTTTTTTCTTTTAAAAAAAATTATTCTTAGGTGAGGTTAAACTCAGACCAGAAGCTAGAAAACGACTTCTAAGCTATATAAATGAAGAGCCACAAGATGCTAATGGTTATTTCAATCTGGGAATGCTTGCCATGGATGACAAAAAGGACAGTGAAGCAGAGATGTGGATGAAGAAAGCCATAAAATTACAAGCCGATTTCAGAAGTGCTTTGTTTAATCTGGCTCTCCTGTATTCTCAGACAGCAAAGGAATTAATGGCTTTGCCAATTTTGGAAGAGTTACTCAGACACTATCCTGATCATATCAAGGGTCTTATTTTAAAAGGAGACATTCTGATGAATCAAAAGAAAGATATACTTGGAGCAAAAAAATGTTTTGAAAAGATTTTGGAGATGGATCCAAGTAATGTGCAAGGAAAACACAATCTTTGTGTTGTTTATTTTGAAGAGAAGGACTTACTAAAAGCTGAAAGATGCCTGGTTGAAACATTGGCATTAGCACCACATGAAGAATATATTCAACGCCATTTGAATATAGTCAGGGATAAAATTTCCTCATCTGGTTTTGCAGAACAGCCAGTATCCCCAGCTGGTAAGACTTCAGGTGTAGAAGGAGACAAAATTCCAACTGAAAATGTAAAAGAAGTAAGAAGTGAACCTAGACCTACACAGATCATAAAACCAAGTGATAATAAAAGTCAGTCTAAACCCAACAAAATATTAGGAAAAAATACAGACAAAGAGACCCCCCACAAAACAACAAAGGAAATCAAAGAAATTGAGAAGAAAAGAGTTGCTGCTTTAAAAAGACTAGAAGAGATTGAACGTATTTTAAATGGTGAATAGCATTATTTATCATGTCACAATGTCCTCAAAGAAGTTCAGTCTATCTTATGTGATTGCTTATTCTGGGAGCTTTGAAAAATAGCAAGTATACACATAACAGTCTATCATGAGCTGCCTCTACATAGGATCAAAATGCGATTTTCATTAAAGACCTATCTTACCCCAGGGTATGTATTGTATAAGATATGACAGTTTTCTGAGTTTTGGTGACTATGGCAGAAATATTAAATTACAGTTTGCAAATTTATATCTTTTATACGGAAGGAAGATTTCTTCTGCAGAGTAATCTTGACTACTCTCAATTAAAAATAATCTGAAGCCTGAATGATAGTCTCTTGTGGGCAAATTCAACATATGCTGGTTTATTCTATGAATTTGCATTTATTAGTTGACTTCATTACCTTCTGTTGGAATCTGATTATGGATTGAAAACCCTTATGAACACATTCTTTTTTCTTTGGTAATTTCTGTTTAACCGAGGGACTTTGCACCACAAAAGAATACTGGCTTCCTTTATGTTGTATTCTTTTGTTGATTTTTAGAAGGAAAGCCAGATGAAGCTTTTTAAAATAAGTCTTATGACATGTTAGCTTAAGAATGTATTTTCATAATTGTGTGCTTTGTCCTTAACTTTACTCTGAAATGCAGCTTTTAATCAGGTAAAGTTTTAAGTATAAAGATACATATACACACACACACGCACATTTCTAATGGTGCTCATATATACTGTATTTGTATTTTTTTTACATACTGAGAGTTCCACAGCATGAACCACATAATCATGACTATCTTTGAATTTTTACTCCCCAAACTATTCATGTTTATTAGGATCTTAGTAATAACTGAAAAAGTCCCAGTAACTATAACTTTAAACCTTTGAGTTAAAACATAGTTTCTCTTTCATCTTAGTGTTATTTCTCTAGTGTTATTTGAATTTTAATTGTTCCAGAAACACACCTTAATCATTCTTAGATACCTTAAGCAACTAAATTGAGTTCTGTTTAACTGAAGGCAAAACAATATGACAAAGTTTATTTTTAAACACTAAGTTCTTGTTATCTTCCTATGGTGTATATTTTTATTAAATATTTATTTTGACTACTGAGCTTTCATAAAAATTTTAAAGCTGTTTAAATTCCATCAACTATGGAAAACAAATTGCTATTGCATTTTCCTATATATGCATATATTACAATTTAACCAAAATTTCATCATTTTGGCCTGCTCCCCAGCTATAAAAGGTAATTAGCCTTGTATAGGATTAATAGTCAGTTGGTTTTAGCAAATTTAAACCTGAAAACTGTTAAGTTGAAGGGTAGATATAAACTTATTAATTTATCTCTGACTTTTTTTTTTTTAGTTAAAATACATTTCAAATGAGTTTTATAATACCTGATAAGTTGGTTTTAATTTAAAATGTTAAAGCTCAAGCTATCATCCTGGGATAGTAACTAATTTCTAATTATGTAGAATTGCAAAAACTGTATTTCTGTTCCTTTAACTAATTTCTAATTATGTATATTTGAAAAATCATATTACTGTAAGTTTTTATAAAGAAATATTTTATAAATAGGTCACAAGGAAACATGGTCTACATTAAAGACCCACTCGTACTAGGTTCCCTGAGGTTGTGCCATAAATTATTTTTTAGGCAATTTAAATCAAGCACTGACACCAATCATAGTTCATTTTTGATTTAGAGATTCTGTTCAGCATTAAAGCAATATCCAGTTTCAGTTTTTAAATTACGGCTTTGTGACTCCATATATAAGATGGAGAATACCTCATATACTATGACTTGAAAAACGAAATCTGTGTTAATCTTAGGTTCTGTCCACATATCTTGAGAAAAAGTTTCTGAGTTTGATCTCTTCTGTTATACTATCAAGTGAAGATAAATCAGAAAAGTAGAAGGGAATCTTTCGTGACAGCAGATAGTAATAAGCTTTGAGTAGTATTTTAATAAAATTATGTAACTATTCAAAAGATAAAAAATATATTGTTATCCAATGATTTTTATAGAAAAAAGAATTCCTCCTTATTTGCACTTAGAACAATGCCTATCATATAGGAAGTGCTCATATTTGAATTTTAAATATTTTATTTAAATCAAATCCACCCTGATTAGTAATTTTTCCAAATTAATGTTCCTCAACCCTCACTTCATATTAGGATCATCTGGAGGACTTTTTAATATTGACCCCAACCCACAACAATTTAATCTGAATTTCTTAGGAAGGGAGCCATGTGTCCATTTTCTTAAAGTTCTCAGAGTGATTCTAATTTGTAGTCAGGGTTAATGATCACAGCTCTGAATTAGTTCAAGGAAATCCTCTTATCTCTCCTGTACTAACTTTTTAAATTACTATCATAAACCAGTAAGTTTTGATTTTTTAATGAATATGCTCTTCTGATAACTAGTATTTATTTTACCTTAAGTACCATCAAGCTTGTTTATGTGAAATTGATTATTCTCTTTAAACTCATAGTAGAAATTTTATTCAAGCTGTTCAAATGAAAAAAGGTAATAGATTTTTCCCTCCTCTTTGGAACTGCCTTTTTGGGGAAATGGATGGTAGGGACATTTTAACCCAGCTCACTAACCTACAGTTCAGAGTTGTGAGCATCTGTATGTTTGGAAAAGAAAGCGTATCATTGCTTTGTGTGCTGGTAAAGGGATGTAGTTTTAATTCTCACTGTTTGCAAAAGAATCTATTCCCTAGGAGTTCTAGAAAAGCTTTGACAATCCCCAAGGGGCAATTATATTACTTTTTCACTACTTCTCAGAAGGAAGAATTAAATTTTTCTCTTACTGCTCCTATATGGATTTCGTTATTAACATTCAGAATTAGGAATTTTATCTTGAAATTATCCCAGTAAGTAATTTCATGAAGCTAATGACTCAGAGGATAAAACAATTATGTTTGGAATTTTGTTTACTTTTATGTAAATATTTAGTATGTGAATTACACAATTCTAATAAAACCTCATGCCTTTTCATTACATCTAATTTGAGCTCTCAACTTCATGTTACAGAATACTTCTTTGAAGATGCTTTAATGAAAACTATTATGAAAATATATAGATTTGTATGTCAGTTTCTACTTCAGAAATCCATATATTTGTCATATTTATTTTTTAAAAAACCTAATTATTTGCATGACTAAATGGTATTTAAAATGAGCCCCCCAAAATATCTGGTACCTTTGTCCAAAATTTTGTCTGTTAGGAGCTGTCAGCCATCCATGTTAAGGGTTTATAAGAAAATAGTTTAAAATTATATGCATTTTATATTACTGTCGTGTCTGTGTGTACCATATTTCTAAATATTCAGTATAAAATTGATACTTTTTAAAACCTTCACCTGAATTGCCTTTTAGTGTTCAAATGAAAAGTAAAACAGTGTGTCAAGAGATTTCTGCCTCCTTAAAGGCAGAAGAGCTGGTGGGTAGTTTTATTAGCAATGATCTGAGAAAGGCATGTGTTAAATTAGTTCCAACAGTGATACATTTTTAATCCTTAAGTGACAGAAACTAAAGAAAATGAGACAATTAAATTCAAACATGGAATTTTATATACATAAGTAGAAGTCACTGTAGTGAAATAATTAGGAGTCTAAGTTATGGATCTGTCTGGATTCAAATCCTGGTTCCACCTTTACTAGTGTAACTTAGGGGAATTATTTAACCTATAATTCCTTGGGGTGTGTGTGTGTGTGTGTGTGTGTATCCTATTGTGTGTATATATATATATTGTGTGTATATATATATATATATACACAATTGTATATATTGTATATGTATATAATATATATTGTATACACACACACACACAATATATCCTACTTATAAGCTGGCAGGTATCTTTGTAACTATAAATAGTGCATGCTCAACCATGTACATTGTAAATAGCCTTTATCAAACATGTTTGGCAAGGACCTTCATTAACATCACTTAGTAAATTGTGATAAACAAAAGCCATGATTTATTTGATGTTATTGGCTTAATTTTTTTTTCATGTGGCACCATGAATGAAATGGTTTACAGCTATAACCAAGCTGTAGTACTGATCTATCCATCCAGTGTTGTCTTTATTTTGATTGTGATTTGGTAATATTCCATTGTCAGATTGGAAAACTGAAAGAGAAAAACAGAATGGTTTTAGTTTTGCTGAAGACTGACCTTATTAATGGACAGCTTTCCTAACAAGTGATTATTAACTTTTATCAGGTGTTAACATCTGTTTCAGAACATGGTAGTATGTTTACATGTCAGAAGTTTTGTTTAACTCTGACTTTTCTAAGTTGATTTGTTTAAATAAATTCAGCAAATGGAAAATATATTTATATTAAATATATTAATATATTTAAATTGTTTAGAATAGTTCTTGGTATATAGTAAATGAGAGATGTTAATTATTAATCTAATCATAGGGCTTTGGTAAGTAGTAAATAATAGATGTTAATCATTAATGTAATCATAAGGCTTAGGCTTGCATTTGATGCATATGATTTGCTTTTAAATGTGTTAACAGAGATAATGTCAATGATGGTCATATAGCAAACAGATTATTAGATATTTAATATTAATGCTTGTTCCTTAACCATCTAAGCCAATAGGTATATAGATAGCCTAAAATAAAATCTATTTATTGAATATTAAATTTATAAATCGAATATAATTATTAAAATGCAGAAATGAGAACTCAGACACCTTAAATCTATAGTACCTTGTTCTTTTGCTCTTCACTGCCATCAGGGAGGTAGCATAAGATAAAATATTAATGCCTAAAAGTCTCTGAAGACTTGATCTCAGGTAAATTCATGTCCTTTGGAATCTCCTTTCTTCATGACTAACATTTCTGTGACTATACCAATGGATAGCATATTTCCAATCAAGTAGTATTTTTTTTAAAGATTTTATTTATTTGAGAGAGAACACAAGCAGGGGGAGGGGCAGAGGGAGCGGGAGAAGCAGACTCCCCACTGAGCAGGGACCCTGACGTGGGGCTCAATCCCAGGACCCTGGGATCATGACCTGAGCTGAAGGCAGACGCTTAACCGACTGAGCCACCCCGGCACCCCTCAAATAGTATTTTTATTCTATAAGAACCTGATAACTTCAATTTTTACCTTAAGCAAAATACTCCTCACCAAACCATTCTAGTTTGCCCTTTCTTAAAGATTTTCATGGTTAAAACTCAAGTCTTCTTTACTCCTTCCTTCCCCCATTGCTTTAGTTTCTGGTATTAGGAAAGTCATCTGATTAATCCATACTAAACTACAAATGATAGGTGGTAGATCTTGTTAGTCATCTCAACAGTTAACTCAAGTGCATCTCTTTCTTTGCAAGTTGCAAGCAGTATGGTGGGAGTTATTTGAGGGATGTAGAGTTTCTCCACCATTCTGCCTATCTAAGCGAAGAATTGAGAGAGACCGCAAAAAGGCTTTGTAACTGCAAGAAGGCCACTTCTGACCAGAGTCCTGTTTTTGATGGGCACTGGCAGGCCAGGTAACTGCCTTTTGGGAGTGAAATCAGAGTAATCAAACTGTTCACACTGTTGGGCATAAGGCCAATTCTGCTATCTGTAAAGTTAACTCCTGGGCAGTGAGTATACAGATCTTGTTTGATTTACAATGGAATTACATACCAATAAACCCGTTGTAAGTTGAAAATACTGTTACTTAATACATCTAATGTACTGATCTGGGATCAAGTCCCACATTAGGCTCCCTGCTCAGCGGGGAGTCTGCTTCTCACTCTGCCCCTCCTCCTACTCATTCTCTCAATTGCTCTCTTTCAAGTAAATGAAATCTTAAAAGATTAAAGGACTAATATATAGCAGTAGTTAAAATGAATGTAAAATAAATTAAACCTAACAAGCTCTTAGAGTTCAATTTTTTATGTTTTAGTTATATTCAATTAAGTTTTATATAATACTTACCTATTTTGAATTATAAATATAAGGTCCAAAAACATTGTCTATGAAACACTTGTAAATAGAAAAGTCAAAGTAAGTCAGAAAGTCTTAAGCAATCCTGGGTAGCAATTTTAATACATGAAAAAATAGTTCATGCCAAAAGAAAAGGGAAAATGAATGATGAATACTAGTAAAAGGAATACTAGAATAAGAAGAGATGTCCATCTTTTTTTTTTTTTTTTTAAGATTTTATTTATTTTACAGAGAGCACAAGCAGGGGGAGCAGCAGAGGGAGAGAGAGAAACAGGTTCCCCAATGAGCAGGGAGCCCAATGCAGGGCTCTATCCCAAGACCCTGGGATCATGACCTGAGCCGAAAGTAGATGCTTAACCAACTGAGCCACCCAGGCACCCCAGAAGAGACGTCCCATCATAAACACGTGTCAACGTTACAACCTAAAAATAAGCAACAACAAATAGTACAGTGAAATAGATAAATCAGAAATTGTAACTGGAGATTTTAACAAAATCCTCTGAGAGACTAATGGAACAAGCAGAGAAAAAACCTGAAGACCTAAATAACCTTGGAAGTATTAAATTTATATAGAATTTCACTTCACACAATATGCATTATTTCCTAGCACATAAGGAATATTTACAAAAATACTCTATATATCAGACCATAAAGGAAACCTAAGTAAATTCCAAGACTATACTCTTTGATAAGAATGCAAATATTCATAGCAGCTTTATTCATGGGAACACAAACTGGAAACAACCCAAATGCTCATCAGCATATAAATGGATAAATTTTGATATATTCAAACAATGAAGTACTCTTCAGCAATTAAAAAAAAAATTATACTTTTGAGCAAAAAGAAGCCATGCACAAAAGAGTACACTATATATGATTTCGTTTATATGAACTCCCAGAACAGACTAATCTACCATGGATATCTTTGCAGGAACAAAGGAAGCCAAGGGAACTTTTTAGGGTGATGGAAATATTCATGGCCCAGTAATTCCACTCTGAGGTTTATTGACAAAAGAAATACATCTACAGCTGTACTAAAAGATATAAGAATGTTCTTAGGGTTAATTGTGTAAGTCCCAACCTTGAAGTAATCAAAATACTCATGAAATTGGGGCACCTGGGTGGCTCAGTTGGTTAAGCATCTGCCTTTGGCTCAGGTTGTGATCCCAGGGTCCTAGGATTGAGCCCCGCATCGGGCTCCCTGCTCAGTGGGGAGTCTGCTTCTCCCTCTGCCTCCCCTCCCCCTCCCAGCTTGTGCTCTCTCTCTCAAATAAATAAAATCTTTAAAAAAAAAAAAAACCTTCAAAATACTCATGAAAAATAGACAAGATATTTGTTATAGTCATACAATGAAATGCTATGAATATATAATGAATATGCATTAACCACTACTACATGAAGCAACATGGATGGATCTCATAAATATAATATTGGATAAAGCCAGACACAAAAGATACTACTGTTACAATTCTTAATATGAAGCTCAAAAACTGGCAAGATGAATTTGTGCTATTATAAGTGATGACAGTGGTTACCCTAGGAAAGGAAATAGGATGTTTATTGGAAAGGAATGTGAAGGTGGGCATCTATGTTCTGGTATTCTCTTTCTTGATCTGGGTTATATTTGCACAGATAGGTTCAGTTTTTGGCAATTCAGGATATATGCCTTTTTCTAGATGTATATAATAAACTTCAAAAAAGTATAATATTAAAAGATGTATTTAAGGAAATGGAAAAATACAATAAAAATTTATGCAGTTCAGGGGCACAGGTGAAACATATACAAAAGAATTCTACAATCATAATTTAGTGATAACTATCAAATACAGAGGATGACTGGAAGAATGTCCAATAGAATATTTTTTTTTTTTTTTTTTTTTTTTTTTAAAGATTTTATTTATTTATTTGACACAGAGAGAGAGAGAGGAATCACAAGCAGGCAGAGTGGCAGGGAGTGGCAGAGGGAGAAGCAAGCTTCCCGCGGAGCAGGGAGCCCGATGTGGGACTCGATCCCAGGACTCTGGGATCGTGACCTGAGCCGAAGGCAGACGCTTAACGACTGAGCCACCCAGGCGCCCCCAATAGAATATTTTTAAAACAGCTTTATTGAGATATAATTGACATAATGAACTGCTCATATTTAAAGTGTACAATGTGTTAAATTGACACATATATACACCTGTGAAACCATTACCATAATCGTGATAGTGAGCATACACACTTACCAGAATTTCGTCATGCCCTTTGTAATCCCTCCAGTCCCACCACTCCTTTCCAGCCCTGTCCCTAAAACCACTGATGTGCTTTCTGCTTCTATAGATTAGTTTACCTTTTCTACAATTTTATATAATGGCATCATACATTATTTGTCTGGCTTTTCACTCTGCAGTGGACTAAATGTGCCCACCCCCCATTCATATGTTGAAGTCCTAACCCTTAATATGATATTCAGAGGTGGAGCCCTTGGGGGTATTTAGGTTTAGATAAGGTTATTAACAGTGGGGCCCCCAGGACGGGATTAGTGTTTTTATAAGAAGAGGAAAAGAGATCAGAGTTCTCTCTCTCCCCATCTTATGAGGTGGCCATCTGCATGCCAGTGGGAGAGTTCTCACTGTGAGAGAGTACCTCTGGCACTTTGTTCTTGGACTTCTCAGCCTCCAGAACTATCAGAAATGTCTATTGTTTAAGCCACCCAGACTGTAACATTTTGTTATAGCAACCCAAACTAAGACACACTCAGAATAATTATTTTTAGTTTCATTAATCAACAGTTTATTACCAAGTAGTATTACATTATATGGATATACTGTGGTCTTTATCCATTCTTTGGTTGATGGGCATACAAATGCAATTTATCTGGACCAGTGATTTTTATTTTCTCCTGTAGGCATTATGTATTTTTCAAATACAAATCAATAAAAATGTTTTAATTCTATTTGTAATGCACATTTTCTGACTGTCTATATTCAATTTACTCCACTTTTACTAATGGTCATTTGGGGATTTAGTCTTTCCTCATAATTAGTGCATGTGTTTTTGGAGGTGTGGAGGCCAGAGCATAGGGCTTAGACCTATCATTAACCACTTGGTATTAATCCATCTACTGTGATTCATTTAGGAATGAGAATGTAACCAAATCAAAGCCCATGAAATGACCCATGATTTTGCTAACACTTCACTGACTTAAAATGAGAAAGAATGTAAGTTTAACATTGCGGCAACCATTTTCTCACCATAAGGAGAGATCCTCTATGAGCATAGAGCCAGGATAGAGTAGCAGATCATAGAGGCAAAAAATTAGGGCACAGTGGGTGGGTATTATTCTAATTAGAGACCTGGTCAAGCTACATCTGGAAAGACAATAAAGTAAACAAAGTGGAAGCAGCTTGAACCAAATTTGAGTGGTTGTGCCAACTTTTGAAAGGAACTATACTTTGTATGTAGTCGCCAAGCTCATGAAGGGCAGCATGTGTCTCTCAATCCCAGACTTTAAAACAGTTTTGATTAAGTATAAGCAAAATAACTGGTTAAATTGTCCACTGTGTGTCTTGTGCTGAAGAAGGCAACAGGACAAGGGAATTTGTTTTGAAAAATTCAGCATGGTAGAGCCTTCAGTAAGGTCAAATAAGGATGAGAAAGTTTTAAGTTGGATCTGTTCCATCTGAAAACAAATCAGAAAATTGTTTTGTATAAGGATCCTTTACTTGCAGTCTGAAATCCGAGATAGCTGCAAGTATAGTTAATTGGGTTGGAAAAGCCAAGTTTTTTGCCCCAGGCTACCATTGACTCAAGCAAAATCAGAGGTGGGAGACTTAGCAAGAATGTTAGTTGAGAAAAGATTCTTGTATCTCAGGCCACTCCCACATACTTCCATTTAAGCAATCATTGTCCGAGAAGGGGATGAATTACTCCCATTGAGAATATGCAGTTCAGGGGAACAGATAACAAAAAACAAAACAAAAAATCAACCAAAAAACAAAACCATTCAGCTCAGGACTAAAGTGATTGGTAGTACATTGTGGCTCTATTAATGTCCTAGGACTGCTATAAGAAAGTACCACACACTTGGATGGCTTAAAACAGAAATTTATTATCTCACAGTTCTGGAGGCTGGAAGCCTAAAATCAGGGTGTTAGCAGTGTTGGTTACTTCTGGGAGCACTGGAAGAGAACCTGGGCTGGAAGTCTAAAATCAGGGTGTTAGCAGTGTTGGTTCCTTCTGGGAGCACTGGAAGAGAATCTGTTCCATGACTTTATAGCTTCTGGCAGTTGTCAACAATTATTTTATGTTCTTTGGCTTGTAAATGTATCACTTTACTCTGCCTTCATTCATACAGCATTCTCTCTCTGTGTTTCTGTCTTCTCCCCTCTTCTTATAAGGAGACCAGTAATACTGGATTTAAGGCCCACTCTACTCTATTATGACCTCATCTTAACTTATTACATCTGTAATAGCCCTAATTGCAAATAAGGTCACATTCTGAGGTACTAGGAGTTAGGACTTAAACATATATATATATATATATATATATTTTATGAAGACATAATTAAAGCCAAATAGTGGCCATAGTCAATTTCTAGAAGACAGGAAATTCAAGAGTGATTTTCAGATTTAAACACTGATTCTTCATATCTCTCTTTGTTTACTACCCAATGATACAGAGTGAGTGAAAATAGATTAAAAGTATACCAAGAATTTAAATAGATTTTACTATTTGAGAAATCTCATTCTATACAAACAAGAGGCTCAAGACTGAGAATAATCATCAGGCTCCAGAACTTGAGGTTAAACAAAGTACACTGATAAAGAATTACATTATTCATCTCAGTTATGGTCATGGAAAACAATTGTGTTAACTTAGTCAATTGAATTATCAAAGCAGACCCACTAAAATCATAGGCCTTACCTTACATCAAACTTTACTAATAATTCAAAGGATACAAACAAATACCAGATACAGGCAAAATCCATAAATCTCAGATTTTCCTATAATAAGAAAAATAGATGGATCAGAAATACCCTATTTTGTAGATAGGGAATCCTATGTGCAAGAAGAGAGAAGTCATTCTTTCTCCATCATCCCCACTAGGGAAGAAGTGGTTTATTAACCTGTCATTAATCATTTGCTTCTCAACAATGAAAGAAAGATCTTTCTAGAGAGCAGAGCTAGAAAAACCAGACTTGTTGACCAAGGAACAACATTTCACTTCTAGATTGAGGTGTCTTTGCCTTCTCTGTCGTACAAGATATGATGAGTTATGTACCAGCAACTGTTGCATGTTGTATCCCTTCCACAATGGCAGGTTAGCAAGGAAATGTATATTGGATATTTTGGTATTTATTAAACTTACTACTTATTTAGCATTAGTTCTCTGGGCCAAGAAGAGTTAGAGATGGGTCTGACCAGACTGTGCACTGAGCAGGTATTTTGGACTTACAGCTATATGCAATAAGGGTGAATGAGACTAAGTGTTCCTACTTTGGGAAAGAAGAAGATATTGTGTTTTCTATGGGACATAGCATAAGTTTATTATGTAAAATGATTGGATGAGAAGATGGGGTAGACAGATAACATTTCCTAGGTTGTCTATTTGCTGTCAAACATGCATTCACCCTATTTCTGGTACCACCATTTGGAGATTCATTCAGAGATGCTGTACCGGAGGGAAACTGAGAGAAATAAGCATATTCCATCCCCTTGGCTATGGCCATTTGTAGGCAAGTTCAGAAATTTTTATGTGACATAATCAGAATTAGTAACATGCTGGGACTTCCCAGAATCTCTTGTTCTTTTTCCATTGGATTTTATTGGGAAACAACCCATGTCTGGAGTTAGAACAACCACCTCAAAGAGAAGGCATGAAATCTGACTGTAGAGGAGCATGATGAACAAACAGAATCAAACAGAAAGAGTCTAGGTCCAAGTGACATCGTTCGGTCCCCAGTTAAGATGCAGTAGCAGCCAAAAAGTGGATTATTTTTTAAAATGTTTTTATTGAAGTATAGTTGACACACAATGTTGCATTAGTTTAAAGTGTACAACATAGTGATTCAACAAGTCTATAAATTATGCTGTGCTCACCACAAGCATTGGCACCATGTGTCACTAGACGATGCTATTACAGTACAATTGACTACATTTCCTATGCTGTACTAACCCTTTTATCCCTGTGATTTACTCATTCCATAACTGGAAACTAGTATCTCCCACTCCCCTTTACCCAACAAATAATTGATTTTTTTAGATACATGAAGCACTTTCCTTTTATTCTTAAACCCTTTTGATTCAGTTTCCTGTCACATGAAATTAAATAAAACCTACTGACACATAATTTTTTTATTATGTTCAATTAGCCAGCACATAGTACATCATTAGTTTTTGATGTAGTGTTCGACAATTCATTAGTTGCATATAACATGACACATACTTTTTAAGCATTTAAATTTTCAATGCTTTGTAATGCAAGAAAAACTTTTAAAGCAACATATTGTTTTCCTGAAGTCAGTCTGACATTAGTGAAAGACAGATTGGGACTGATAAAATTGCACAACAGGAGGCAATATCAGGAATTTTTTTCATATTTTCTGGGTTTTGTATCCTCTTTCAAAAAATCTGCAAGAAATAAGCCTAATTAATGTGCTTTTAAAAATCCTACATGATGCTTCTGGCTTAGCTACCTTTCTTGTCCTCACCCATTTCACTCCATCTCAACCAGCCTCCTTGCTGAGCTCCCACCTCAGGGCCTTTGTGCATCCCATTCTCTGCCTAGAATACTCTTCTTTCAGGTAGCCATATGGGCTCCTAAATTCATTTAGGTTTCTTCTCAAAATTGAACATCAAATGCAATGAAAAAGAAAGCATAAGGGTAAAGAGCTGAGAAGGAGGTAACAATTGGTTATAGGTCAGAACATTCATAATAAATGGAAAATCAATACTTGAAAGAGAATTATTAGAAGTTTAAAAAGGAACTAAAATTAATTACCACGGAGACCATGTCTTCAAGTCCATTGTTTAGGGCACTGCCATCCTAGAATGGATATATTTAGTGTCCACAACATACAAGGTTAACTGAGGCAGGCTGTGGAGATCTCAAGGAGTGAAGTAAGGGTATGATTCCATAAAATATGTTCTTTTAGTTGTTTTCTCCTGTGTGCGGTGCTCTCTTCTTTTTGATATGTTTTCTTTTCATAATTATTTCTTTTTCCTTAGTTAATTCCCTTCATAGAGGTTTATATATGGGATCACATCTAGGAGCACTCCTCTGAAGGCCTTTAAAAATCTCGAATAGTAGACTATAGCCAAGAGGTAGCTCAGAGGACGGAGTCTGTGAGGTAGACAACATTTTACTTGTTACCTTAATGCATAGTTGGAATAATGAGACATTGAAATGTAGCCTGAATTTCCATGCAGGGGCAAGTGGGAAAGGAGCAGGCAGTCTCTCTTCACGTCTTCAAGCAGAGAAAGGCAATGCACACATAGTACAGGGCTAGGACATGGGATGGGCAACAGAGGTAGTCCTTAACATATGCAGACACATTTTAAGGATAGATTTTTTTTTTTTTTCCTTTTGTAGTCACCACTGCTCCTGGTATGAATTGGATCAAGGATGTACAGGAGCCAGAGAGAACTTTAACTCAACAAGCAGGAACCCAGGTACCTTTGTGGTGACTTAACAAGTTTACCTGATTAAAGGTTTGGTGAAAACAGAGAAGTTGAGTCAATCAAGACACAGTTGTTGAGTGGAGGAATATTTAGTCATTCATCTGCAGAGCCTATTGTATTTTCCAGTCTCAGAAGCCCTAGAATATAGGATGACTGTGCTGTTGCTAACATTAAAAACTGTGCTACTAGTGGGGGCCTAGGTGGCTCAGTTGGTTAAGCATCTGCCTTCGGCTCAGGTCCTGGTCCCAGGGTCCTGGGATCAAGTCCTGTGTTGGGCTCCCTGCTCAGCAGGGAGTCTGCTTCTCCCTCCTGCTCTGCCCCTCCAGACCCCCACTTGTGCTCTCTCTTTCTGTCTCAAATAAATAAATAAAATCTTTAAAAAAAAAAGAACTGTGCTACTAGTATTTCCTTGTAGCCTTGTAAACCCCATCATTGAAGACACATGAGCATTTGTGCATGTGAGCATACATGAGACCCTAAACAGCCTGATGAGTACTAGTATTGAAAATGTATTCAGGGGGCGCCTGGGTGGCTCAGTCGGTTAAGCATCTGCCTTCGGCTCAGGTCATGATCCCAGGTCCCCGAGTCGGGCTCCCTGCTCTAGGGGAGCCTGCTTCTCCCTCTCCTCCCTGCTCATGCACTTTCTCACTCTCTCTCTCAAATAAATAAAATCTTTTAAAAAAAATGTATTCAGTAACAATTTGTAATGGGCCAGGGATCCTTTAAGTTTATGTACTTCAGAAACCTGGGTGATCAGATGGAATTTAAATAATTCATTTGTTTCCATCTATAATCCCATATTTTTTATTCAGGAAGTTATTTTCTAAATATATTTAAATTAAGAAAATATATATTTACATGCTAATAATTATCATTTATTGCCAGAAATTATTCTAGGAGTCTAAGTACACTTTCTCATGTGATCCTCACATCTAAAGGGATCAAATTGTAATTTCCATTTTAAAAATGATAAAATTTAGAGTGGTTAGGTAAAATATCCAAGGACACGCTTAATGGAAAATTTGGGATTTGAACTAAGATGTATCTGACTTTGAAATCTGTTCATTCCACTAGGCTATTCTTCATTACATGTTGCCAGTTTACTCATGAGCACTCATTTTTTTAAACAAATATTTATTTGCGTAATAATAATAGCTATCATATATTGAGCATCGACTACATGCTTGGTATTGTGGGAAGCTAATGTTCTTGTCAGCTTTACTTAATAGTGTAAAAACAGATATGTGAAGGATAATTGTAATAGTATCTGAAAGAGTACATATATTTACACAGTTGATCCCAGCAGGCTCATGATTTGAGTGGCATGAGGAAATTGAGGTTTATCAAGAAAGAGCAGATTCAAGTAACTCATTACATATTTACTCTTTCACATGTCTATTGGATGGAATGACAGGTAGCAGGGCATATATTTTTACACTATTTCTCTTTCTCTCCTCAAGCATGCAATTTAATTCAAGTAGTTTCAGTGTGACTAGAATGGAATTCCAGTGTACAACAAACATGCAACAATAAGTGCTGAATATATCCCTCTGCACTGAAGACTCACTTTTTAGCACAATGCCCATAGCACTCTTGTATGATGGAGTGGGAACTTCTCTTTATACACTATGTCATTTAAATCCTCAGAACATCCCTATTATGGAAGTAGGCATTCATTCCATTTTATAGATGAAGGACGCAGGGTGCAGAGAACTGGCACTTGCCCAAATGTGCATCCATACAGTGAACCAATTTTACAAAAGGAGCAGGTTAGATATAAGTAAAGAAGTTTATGAATCAGCTGAGTGTCTTCTCTAGTTAGTTATGAGTTCCCTGGTATAGTGATGGTGGTAGGCTGAATGATGGCCTTCAAAAGATGTCCATATCCTAACCTTGGGAATCTTTAAATGTTACCTTATATGGCAAAGGGCTCTTAAATTAAGGATCTTTAGATGGAGGTTTATCCTAGATTATCTGGGTGGACCCAATGTAATCAGAAGGGCCCTTACAAGAGGGAGACAGGAATGTCAGAAACAGAAAGGAGATTAGCAATGGAAGCAGAGGTTGTGATGTGTTATGGAATGGGGGAAGGAACCACGAGCTATCTCTGGGCAGATCAACCTCTGAAACACTCTGATAATGGGAATTTAAGAGTTGCAGGACTGTATAAACTTTCTTTTTTTGCCTTTTCATTTCTTGATTCCTGTCTCTTGTTGCATGCAGGGTCTATGTTCTTGGATAACATCCTAAAATGATGTTTTTCTTCATAGTCAAGTTCTCTATAAACTCATGTAGATAAATTAAAACACCTTTTAGTCGTTAGCTACTTCAACATAAATAAAAAGATTGGATTATGGTTCATTTTAATGAGTCAGTAGATAAAATCACTTAAGCTCAGTTTGTTCTAGTGGCTGAATAAGCAATGTTTCTTGGCTATTGCTGTAGTTAGGCTACCAGCTTATACTAATGAGCAATTTTAAGAATAAGAAATTTGGGAAGTTATTCGGCTGGGGTTTTTAAAAACAAGATGTCATGTTAGTGATTGTTAAAAGTTCCTCCATGACAAATTCAAAGATACACAATATTATTAACTGTGTCTTGGCAGCTCATTTTCTTCTTTTATAAACAGTCAAAAAAAGCAGCTCTGGTTTATTTAATTCCAAGAAAAGAAGAATTGGAACCATTTCGCCTGCTTAATATCAAAACCTACCTGACCCAGAGAAGAATCAGGAGGAATTTCAGAAAACACTTTATTTTAGTTACATCATCCCATATACAAACTCTGACTGCAAATTAAATAGAATTGTTTTAAAAGCCCTAATGCAAATTTTATAAGGTTCATTTTTTTCTATTATTTCTCCCCTTAGTGCTCTTTCTCTGATTTCTTTTTTCCCTACCACCCTTTAGAGATTTCCAAGAATTAATCCCTTGTACTTTGTTCCTTTCCCTTAACATTTATCTTTTTCAGAAGGTACTCCATTCTCATGTTATGAATTTCTAATTTTGTATGGATTTATTGCTAAATGTTTAAGTCCCAAACTCTTGGTGATTGCATGTAGATCAATCATGCTCATGGGAAATGCTAAACTGTTATCTTTCTTTCCAGAAAATGATACCTCTCAAAAATATATTCATGCACTCATGCTCCATCGTATCATTACCTATATATCGCTCATGTGGATATTTTACCAGGACCTTTAGACTTCATAAAAGTGATCAAGCTCAGGTCACTTCTGAAACTACTCACCATGCCTGTCTTAACTTTTCTTCATTTCACTTCAGCTATTCTTTTCGGGCGCTGAAGAATTGGGCCACTTGGCAGGTAAATTTTGAGTAGCGATCAGTAACATGAGAAGATAATGAGAATTATGATTTTAGAAGATTGCTCTGGCTATAGTGTAGACAGTGGGCTGGAACATAACCTGAAAGGTGAGTGTAATTCTTCAGTGCAGTTAGGAAAGAAGGAGGAAAGGAAAATGTGGGTCATCATTACAAGTTAGGATCTGATAATGACTTTCTATGTTATCTCTTCCAGAGAACAATCATATTTAAAATGGCCCAAAACTGAAGAAAAAGAAGGAGCAAGAAAGGAAAATACTTAACAATGGAATGCATGCAACTTGGTGTGTGGTATTCAATACATATTTTCTGGTTAGATTAGTGGCTGACAGGTCAGATTAATGGTGAAAATTTAAGTCATCTTGAAGAGCTGGTAGGGGACATATTTTTTTTCTGAAAGTGGCTTTCTCAGCACATCTCCATTTGCATTGTCCACCTGGCAACCCGATTTATTTCTGGATATGGCCCCCCGTCTCTTATCTTCCCTGACTAATCACATTTTACTCCTGTCAGTCTTCTATGTCATTTTAATATTGTGTGCTGCTTGGTAATTGTCATGTAGTAATTCTACATGGTTTCACTTGTACTTATGTAGACTCCCAGGGAGTTTTTAGACTCCTTAATGTCAGAGACCAGATTTTCTGAAATATCTCACAGTAGCTAACAGAGCGCTCTGCATAGTGGAGATCTAAACATGCTTGGTGCCTTATTCTGGAGTACTAATTAAATATGTTAACAAATATCACATTAGTATAGAAAATATCAGAGTATTCTGTTATAGGAGTTTCATTTTGAGTATGGTAAGTTGTTTTGTTTTAATCTATTCTGTTTTTTTTTTTAAAGATTTTATTTATTTGACAGAAAGAGAGAGCACGCATAGTAGGGGGAGCAGCAGAGGAAGAGGGAGAAGCAGGTTTCCCGCCAAGCAGGGAGCCTGATGCGGGGCTCGATCCCAGGACCCTGGGATCATGACCTGAGCCGAAGGCAGACGCTTAATGACTGAGCCACCCAGGCGCCCCATCTATTCTGTTTTCATATTTAATTCATAACATTTCTCACTTTAGAGGAAAATTGCCTTTAGTTTCCAGGAAACCAGCATTTCCAGAAAATGAATCATTTATTCCTTTGTTTCCCATTATCCCATCTCTTCTCATGATGTAAATTTCCAGATTTTGATGTATTTTTTTTCAATTTTGGTTTATGAATCTTTATATTTGGTTGTATTCAGACACAAAAGTCCTAAAATTGAAATATATTTAGTACATGTCACAAACAGCTTTATAAGTCACTTCTTAAAGCCTTGATAAGAATATTTGATCATCTGGAATTTAACTATGACTAGTATGGACTCTAAGACCTAGAAAAAAATAATTTGTGACCAGAGATACTGCATATTATTTTTAAAATTTATATAAGATTAATTCTTTGATATTATTAAAGCATTTTTAATATTTTCTAGTTTTATTGAGATTTAATTGAGATGTAACATTGTATTAGTTTAAGGTATACAACATAATAATTTGATATAAGTATATATTGTGAAAGATTACCACAATAAGTTTAGTTAACGTCCATCATTTGATATCATTACAGAGTTGTTTTCCTGTGATGAGAAATTTTAAGATCTACTCTCTTAGCAACTTTCAAATAAACAGTACAGTATTGTTAACTATAGTCAACATACTGTACATTACATTCCCAGACCTTGCTTGTCTTATAACTGGAAGTTTCTTTTTAATTTTAGAATTTATTTGTCATGAAGATAGCTGTTTGTCTTCTTGTCAGTAAAAACTTGGTGGCCAGTTATTGACTCCTAGACTTGTCATATGAAATATTGAAGAATTTTAATTACTTATCCTCTCTATGATAGAAAATATTTTCATCAAGATAATTTTTATTTTAACACAGTTGAAATGCTAAAGAAATGCTTAGATTATATAATCTATTGAAGTTTGTGTTAGTTTTCTATGGCTGCCATAACAAATCACCGCCAACTTAATGACATAAAATAGCAGAAATTTATTATCTTATAGTTCTGTGGATCACAAGTCAGACACATAATTCACTGGGCTAAAATCAAGGTATTGGCTAGGACTCTGTTCCTTTCTGGAAGTTCTAGGGAAGAATTTGTTTCTTTGCCTTTTCCAGATTTTAGAGGCCACCAGCATTCTTTGTCTTGTGCTCCTCGTCTTCCATCTCCAAAGCCGGCAGTAGGCCAAGTCCTTCTTATGCTACATCTCACCGATCACTTGTCTGTTGCATTTCTCTCTCTGATCACAGCCAGGAAAGGTTTTCCATTGTGAAGGACTGGTGTGATTAGATTGGGCCCAAAACTCTACAAGACACCAGCATAATTTCCACATACAAAAAATTTTAAATTATAACTTAGTGTACTAAAAAGCCTCTGCCTTCAGTCTGTATCAGGCATCAAGAAGATAGTAAATTCAGCTTCAAACCAGATCCCTTTGCTTGAAGTGTTTAAAGGCTCTCTTATCTGTAACTACCTTTTAATCATTTTTCCTTGCAAATAACTGAGAAGACAAAGTACAGTATTAAAGATAATGAGGTGGAAAATCTGGAATAAACGAAAGATTGTTTCTCTATGCCCAGAGGAAATTTTCAGGGTATAAATGTGGCTATTAATTGAAGGTGTTAAAATAATAAGAATGCATGAATTCTCATTTATTTTAACCACTATGGGAAGTGGTTAAAATAAAATGTGTTTGTATGTGCATGCAGTATTATTTACTTAGGTAGAGTTTTATGCATGTGCAGAGCTCCTCTCTTTTCCTCCCACTGAAATTTTCAGTATAAATTATTTGAAAAATTATTCCAACGTTGATTCTGTCTGTTGCTGTGCTCAATTTAGAATGGGGAAAAAAGCTTTAAGCAAGAGAATTACTTTAGTAACTCCATAATGGTATCAGTGGAGAGACAGAGAAACAGAGAGAGAGGGAGAGAGAGAAGGAAGTAAATAGATATACAGATATATTAGAGGCTGAATTAAGGGGTATTTGGCTTGAAAAATGATTGAAACAGGTTTTAACATTTATAATTTTCCTTTTGCTGTTCATTTCAGATTTAGAACTTAAACGTATTTGATTTTAATGAAGGACTAGCACATACATTGTTCCAGATTTTTTCTGCTGGGTTTGAGATCCTTGAGCACCTCAAGCAAATGCCAAATCATGATACTATACATTTGACCCCTGATCATTGTCTCTAGTAGAAGTTTGCCTGTGGTTCTGAAGATAGACTTATGCTAAGAGCCCAAAAAACACCAAAGGGAAAGAGAGAATAGAGTCTGGAAGAAACCAGGTAAAGTGTCAGTTCATAACCTCAACACTTTGTGACACTCAGAAGTTTAGCTCAACTGTAAATTTTACTCTTGTTTCTCCTGGTACAGATCTAATCCTTTCAACATCCACAGGGGTGCTCAGTGGAGAACTTTGAGCAACCACCACTAGTAGAAATGTCTTTACAATGTGGAAGGCAGGTAGAGTAGAATAGGAATAGGTGACTTCAAAGAGGAAACTTTAGATTCTGGTCCTTCTTCATGTTTCTGACGTCATCCCTCTTCTGCCAGTGCCTCTTCAAACTGCTCACTCATATTATATACCATATAATACATTCATACTCTATAGGATATATTTACTATGTGTACTATACACAGCCTATATAAAAACAGTAAAAGGAATGGTGTTATAAAATGTAGAACTCTGGGCGCCTGGGTGGCTCAGTTGGTTAAACGACTGCCTTCGGCTCAGGTCATGATCCTGGAGTTCCAGGATCGCGTCCAGCATCGGGCTCCCTGCTCAGCAGGGAGTCTGCTTCTCCCTCTGACCCTCCCCCCTCTCATGTGCTCTCTCTCTCTCAAAATAAATACATAAAATCTTTAAAAAAAATAAAATAAAAATAAAATGTAGAACTCTTCAGGAGTACAAAATACTATGATGGGTAGCCAAATTTAATGTAATAACTACCATAGAGCACCATGTTTGTGTGAGGTATTAGATTAAGCGCTTAATATTACCCACTTCAATCTTCATGAAAACCTTATCTTAAGCATTAGTTGTCCTCACTTTACAAAGAGGGAAGCGAAGGCAACTTTTTCTAAGTCACACAGCTAATAGGTGGCAGAACCCAAATTGAATCCAGGTTTACTTAACTCAAATATTTTTTTTTTTTTTTTTTTACACATTAATCAGTGTGGTACAATTTAATAATTAAACTCCCCATACCATATTATTCCAAGTTTCATTTCCAAGTCAACTGGAACACTTCCTAAGTTCTAATTTTTTTGTCACTGTAGTCTTTCCAGTTTACTCTTTGGTCGATACTGAAATTTTAGTTCAAAATCATTTGATGTGAACAAACTTCTAGGTTTTTTTTTCCTGAGAAAAAGAAGAAAACTTTTAGTTAAATATTATAGATGAATTCAAGCTTGCCCTTTTTTCTTTCAAAACTATGTAAAAAAATAACAATTTATAAAATAGAAGGGGCAAAATGGATGGGAGATGATAGTATATAAAAGATGTCAACAAATTTTTGAAGAGGGAAAACTGATGGATAAACAGGTAACTGATTTAAGCAAAGAAGAAAAAGTGGAAATCTAAGTTTTTGTAGAGAGAGATGTCAATGACACAAGAGGATAAGTGTCGGAGAACCATAAAGACTCGAGAATCTGAATTAGGTACCCAGGAAGGTAGAAAGATTGTTTGAAAATCTGTTTAAGAAGCAGTTAGGCAGGGCCACCTGGGTGGCTCAGTTAGGTGTCTGACTCTTGATTTCAGCTCAGGCCATGATCTTAGGGTCTTGAGATCAAGCCCGGCATTGGGCTTCATGCTGGGTATGGAGCCTGCTTAAGATTCTCTCTCTCCCTCTCTCTTCCCTCCAACTCC
Source organism: Phoca vitulina (assembly GCF_004348235.1). NCBI lineage: Eukaryota > Metazoa > Chordata > Mammalia > Carnivora > Phocidae > Phoca > Phoca vitulina. The sequence goes on from NW_022589722.1 coordinate 3,923,890, forward strand.
CTCTGTCTCTCTCTCAAAAACAAAACAAAACAAAACAAAAAACAGTTAGGCATCTTAATTCCATCCTTACCTTTTGCTAGTATCTACCTCCCTGCATCCTGGTAGTATAAAAGAAATCTGTTTTCTGAGGAAATTGAGTTAGCAGGCACTAGACTTAGAGACATATACCGAAGACTTGATTAGTTGAAAGTATACAGAGTAAACTAGGAAACCCCAATCCCCTTCCCATATTCAGCTTTGAGAATACTGAGAGCTAAGCCTATGCCATCCATCAAATGCATTCCTTAGTAAAAGATTGAAGCAAACCAGTCTAAAAGGAAAATTCTACAAATTCTGTAATTCGGAGGTCCTAAAATAAGCATCTGTGTCCCCATCCAATCGCCACACAGTTTTAACCCCCCAATCCACACATCTCACCTCTGAACGTGCAGTGTCTAGTCAGCATTTTAGTGCCCCATTCTTCAATATAAGTGAAGAGCCAAGAAGGAGGAAGACGCATGGTTTTCCATGACCCTTTAGTGCATACATATCATGTTCCTGTATTTCAAAATGAGGTCATGCATAGCATTTATTTTACCAAAGTCTCAAAGAAAACAAAATACCATTAAGCATACTGCTTCAGATTGACTGCCTGCCTGAAAGTTGATTATCTGTCTCATCCTCCACTACCTTCTTCCACTAACCACCACCCACTGTCAAGCTGACTCTTCTTCCTTTGGTGAGTACAATAAATGTTTATTACCTTAAATTTCACCTACAAACCATATATATTTATTTTCAGATTGTTATAGTTTAGTTATATAAACAATAATTTGCTCAACTGATATATTTTTCTGTGAAAATCATTTGGGTATTTTGCATTGGGAAAGAAATACGTCATAATTTTTTCCCTTTAAAATTAATGGACCTATTTTTTTCTTTTAACAACTTTTTAATTAGGAGCAGTGTTCTCAGAAATAAACTAAAACTGTTACCTGAGAGGGATAAGTGTATAATAAAGATATTTTCAGGTACCCAAGATCTTTCCTCTGAAAAACAACAACAACAACAACAAAACCCTTTTCAGGAGACTGCTATGCTCCAGAAAATAATGAGTATGAAAACAAAGAAATATGGGATTCAAGAAATGGTGTTGCAACCCAGGAAGAGTGAAAGGAATTCCCAGATGAGGATGGGAAGAAAGTTCTAGAATTGCTGTGGGGGAAGCCTGGCTAGCATCTAGTCCCAATTAGAAGCAGCCTCCAATGCTGGTCTAATAGTGTAGGTAGTGTTACTTAGAAAATGATGCCTCTTGTCCTAGCCAGATTTTGATGGCCCTCCCTAGCTGACTTGATTTCTGGCTGGGTGTAGACCCATGAGCTCTTCCATGTCCTCTGATTCTCAAACCCTAGCCTCTGCCAGGGATCATTGTGCTTCTTCCTATAAACCCTACAGCTGATCTCCCTATTCTCAATACTCATTCACATCATTTAAGTCTTGAAAGCAGCTTGGCGAAGTTAAGCACTAAGGCCCCTCTTTCCTATCTCATAGAACATCAAGGAAGTATGGCTAAGCCCCAGGTTAGCACAAGAGCATCACATAAGGTGAACTCTTCCTACATCTTAAATAGGATATTGGAGAACTGTCACACTATCTCTCCATGTTACCTTTACTTTTCTAAATTACCCTTTCCTCTCTCTGAAAATAAACTGGGAAGGGGGAGTGAAGGTTGTCATACATTCACCTCATGCTTTTTTTTCCTTTCTGTCTCTTCCTATTCTCCCCTGGGACCAGAAAATGGGCTTTTTGTTTGTTTTCCTTTCTGTGCATCATATCTCCCTTCTGCCACTGAGCAGAAGCAAGCTTGGCTACTTTTCTGTCATAGGTTAAAAAGTATCTCTGTACTATAGGAGAGCTGTGAGATGGGTCCTTCAAACCCTTGCTATTTGAATGGAGGAAATGAAGTAATCTGAACAGTTTTCTCTCTAGCTCTCTGTAGCCTTGCTCCTTGGTTACTACAGAGCTCTATTTTGCATATTAGTAGCTGAACCTGACCTCTTCACTTCTTGTATTTCTCTAGTAACAAGTTCTTACCTCTTTCCTGTTAAATAGATATTTCAAGGTGACTTGGAAAAAGAAAGGAAAAGAGAAAAACACATTAATAATTTAAAAATTATCACCCGATATCATTGACTTTTATAAATTCTTCAAAAAGAATTTATAAAGATTCTATTATAACACACACAGAAAATGCATATTTTGAATTTTTTTAAAAGTGCTTAAGTTCTTTTTGCCAGCAACATAAACATTTTAAAGAAGAAAATAAGGATAAGATAAGGCTATGTGAGAAAGAATAAAAATATGGAGGGATTTTAAAAATAATATTCATTTTCTAGTTTGTCTATATAACATATAAGGAGAAATATATACCAGCTTGAATAACACAAATTCAATGTATATGTGAGGGGTGCTTGTCTGGCTTAGACAGGAATGAGGCACTTTGGAAGATCAGTTGTGCAGTTAGTTTGACTGCCCAAGTTATCCTGTGTTATAGTATCAGGTTAATAAATGTTAAGACCACCAGACTTGATTATATGTAATAATAATAATAACAACAGCTACCATTAACTGAAAATCTATTCTGTGCTATACGTTTTATATGCGTATATAATTAACTTCTTACTTTAACATTTCTAGGTAAGTAGGTATTACTTCCATTTTTTGAATGAGGAAATTACAACTCAAAGAGGTTACATCATAGCACAAATTTCCACTGTTAGTGTAGGTCCTGGTGTGGAATTTAAGTCTTCTTTCCTTGGATAAACTCCAGAGACTGTGCTGTTCCTTTTTTTTTTTTTTAAGATTTTATTTATTTATTTGAGAGAGAGCACAAGCAGGTGGAGGGGTAGAGGGAGAGGGAGAAGCTGACTCCCCACTGAGCAGGGAGCCTGTCGTGGGGCTCGATCCCAGGACCCTGGGATCATGATCTGCGCTGAAGGCAGATACTTAATAGACTGAGCCACCCAGGCGCCCCAGTGCTATTCCTTTTATATACTAGAAAGCACCCTGTGAACTGGGAACACTGCCTTTTCTTCCTCTGCGAACACTCACAGCTTCACCGTTATTAGTATGCCCATGTATCTGAAAATACTTCAAATTCTGAAGGTAGCTTAATCAAGTATACTAACTATAATTTACTGATATTGATGAGAACTAAGCATCAAGGATTGTTACTGAGAAAACATGAACAGTTACCCAAAAAAGTGAAGTCCAGGTTAGGCCGCATAGTGTTGGGTCAAGGTTCCAGGGAAAGGTCCGTGTGGCTGGAAGAGGAGTTTTAGAGTTAGATTGATAAGCCTGAACGTCATATGATGCTCAAGATTCCACAGCGAGGAAGCAGATGAAGTAATTGGTGTCTTTACTGGTGCCATGGCAATGACATGAATGTGGCCTCTTCCCCTTTATTTCCTCTCCCCAGTTGCCATATATTCAGGGCCGTAGCAGATGAAAGAACTTTCACTTGAAATTTGGGAGTCAAGGGAGAAGGGCCATCAACTAACACTTATGTAACATTAAGTAAAAGAAGGCCCTGTTTTTAAAAATCTTTGCAGCTATGCCACCCCGTAAAACTTCTCAATGTGCTCCCCTTACACATCTTAATGTGATAACCTGGACTCTCAATATTTTCCTGGCTCCTTTTCCTTCTTTCTTTCTCCTCACCTTTTTTCCTCATCTCCTGCAGTAGGACTGTGCCATTCATTCCATCCTATTCCAATTTCTTCTCATTCTATCATGTAGAGCAATTTAGGTTTCTTCAGACTTTCCTAAATCCAGCATTCCACAGCTGTATCCAGAACCCACAGGATGCAGCTGGAAAAAGAGCACCTATGCTAGCAAGTCTCTACACTCCTTTGATCATATATCACTAAGAGCAAAATGATTTTTCATACACTCCCAGTATATAGCAATTCATTTATAAATTATATACACACACTACTGTCAATTCATATTTTAAATCTGAATATGTTTTACTTCTTTCTGTATGAAAGCTACGTGATAAGTAGAGGTAAATGAATATTTTCTTCCCATTCCCCAATGGATTGCTTTGCACAACTACTGGAATGTGATCATTTCATTCTGCAGACTACTGACTTACCATAATTTTATCAACAGAGAAGACCAGGAAGGACCTAGGATTACCTGTCCTTTAACAAAAAACAAAAAGCGGAGGAGCAAGATGGCAGAGGAGTAGGAGACCTAAATCGTCTGGTCCCAGGAATTCAGCTAGATAGTTATCAAACCATTCAGAATACCTACAAACTCAACAGGAGATCGAAGAAAAGAATAGCAGCAACTCTCTGAACAGAAAAGCAACCACTTTCTGAAAGGTAGGACGTGTGGAGAAATGAATCCAAGGTGATATTTGGGAAGATAGACCGCGGGGGGGAGGGAGCCTCCATCAGCCAGCTACTGGCAAGTGATAGAGCAGCGGAGCACAAAATCAGAACTTTTAGAAGTCTGTTCCACTGAGGGACGTCGCTCCAGTGGCTAAGCAGGGGGTGGAACCCTCTCTGGGACAGTGTGGTCTCCGGACCCTCGGGGTCACAGAAAGACAGGGGGTGCCTGAGTGTGGCAGAGCTCCCAGGTATTGGAGCGGGGAAGCCAGCTGCAAAGATGGAGCCGAGGAGTGGGCTCTCAGCTTGGGGTTGCCATAAACTGATCCGCGGCAAAGTCGGGCCACTGCTCTTCAAGCAGGGACCCAACTAGTGGCAGATCCGGGGAGACTCCCCTTCCTCCCCTGGGAGGAGCGGAACGGGAGCACACCGCAGGAATCTGCTGGGTTCGGAGACTCCAAATGGGGTCATGTGCCAGAGATAGAAATGCTCTGTCACAGGCCAGGTGAGCACGGAGTGAGGCCAGAGACCGGGGAGACAGGAGTGATTGACTGCTTTTCTCTGGGGGCTCACTGAGGAGTGGGGACCCAAGCTCTCAGCTCCTCTGGGACCAGAGATTGGGAGGCTGCCATTTTCATTCTTGTCCTCCAAAGCCATACTGAAGCAGGGAACAAACCTTCAGGAGCAAACCTGAGCAGATTACTTAGCCTGGCCCCTGGCAAGGGCGGGGCAATTCCGCCTCAAACAAAGACTTTTTAGAATCACTGCAACAGGCCCCTCCCCCAGAAGATCAGCAAGAATATCCAGCCAATTCTAAGTTTACCGATCAATGACAACGGCAGAACTCCAGTGCTAGGGGAATACAAGATGTAGAATTCATGGCTTTTTCCCCATGATTCTTTAGTCTTTCCAAGTTAATTTTTTAAATTTTATTTTTTTCTTTATTTTTTTTAGTTGAATTTTTCTTCTTTCCTTTTTCAACCAACATTTTATCAATTGCTTTTTTAAATTTTTTTTTAGTTTTTCATTTTTATAGTCATATTCTATCCCTTCATTGTATTTAACCTTATTATATATATATATATATATATAAAGTTTTTCTTTCTTTAAAATTTTGGGAGGCAATTTCTTCTAACAGACCAAAATACACCCAAAATCTAGTGTGTGGCTCTGTTATTTTCACCAGCCTGGTCATATTCTTTTTTTTTCCCCCCTCTTTAATTTCTCCCCGGTTTCGGTTATCTTCTGATTGTTTAGTGTATATTTTTCTGGGGTCATTGTTACCCTTTTAGCATTTTTTTAGCATTTTGTTCTCTCATTCATCTATTCTCTGGACAAAATGACAAGACAGAAAAACTCATTGCAAAAAAAAGAAAAAGAGGCAGTACCGACTGCCAGGGACCTAATCAATATGGACATTAGTAAGATGTCGGAACTATAGTTCAAAATGACGATTATAAAGATACTAACTGGGCTTGAAAAAGCATAGAAGATACTAGAGAATCCCTTTCTGGAGAAATGAGAGAACTAAAATCTAACCAAGTCAAAATCAAAAAGGCTGTTAATGAGGTGCAATCAAAAATGGAGGCTCTAACTGCTAGGATAAATGAGGCAGAAGAGAGAAAGAGTGATATAGAAGACCAAATGATGGAGAATAAAGAAGCTGAGAAAAAGATAACTACTGGATCATGAGGGGAGAATTCGAGAGATAAGTGATACCATAAAGCGAAACAACATTAGAATAATTGGGATCCCAGAAGAAGAAGAAAAGCGAGAGGGGAAGAAGGTATATTGGAGCAAATTAGAGCAGAGAACTTCCCTAATTTGGGGAAGGAAACAGGCATCAAAATCCAGGAGGCACAGAGAACCCTCCCTCAAAATCAATAAAAATAGGTCAACACCCTGACATCTAATAGTAAAACTCACAAGTCTCAGAGACAAAGAGAAAATCCTGAAAGCAGCTCGGGACAAGAGGTCTGTAACCTACAATGGGAGAATCATTAGATTGGCAGCAGACCTATCCACAGAGACCTGGCAGGCCAGAAAGGACTGGCATGATATATTCAGAGCACTAAATGAGAAAAATATGCAGCCAAGAATGCTATATTCAGCTAGGCTGTCACTGAAAATAGAAGGAGAGATAAAAAGCTTCCAGGACAAACAAAAATTAAAAGAATTTGCGAACACCAAATCAGCCCTACAAGAAATATTGAAAGGGGTCCTCTAAGCAAAGAAAGAACTTAAAAGTAACATAGACCGGAAAGGAACAGAGACAATATACAGTAACAGTCACCTTACAGGCAATACAATGGCACTAAATTCATATCTTTCAATAGTTACCCTGAATGTAAATGGGCTAAATGCCCAAATCAAAAGACACAGGGTATCAGATTGGATAAAAAAAACAAGACCCATCAATATGCTGTCTGCAAGAGACTCAATTTAGACCCAAAGACACTGCCAGGTTTAAAGTGAGGGGGTGGAAAACCATTTACCATGCTAATGGACATCAAAAGAAAGCTGGGGTGGCAATCCTTATATAAGACAAATTAGATTTTAAACCAAAGAATATAATAAGAGATGAGAAAGAACACTACATCATACTTAAAGGGTCTATCCAACAAGGAGATCCAACAATTTTAAATATCTCTGCCCCTAACATGGGAGCAGCCAATTATATAAGCCAATTAATAACAAAATCAAAGAAACACATTGACAATAATACAATAATAGTGGGGACTTTAACACCCCCCTCACTTAAATGGACAGATCATCTAAGCAAAAGATCAACAGGGAAATAAAGACTTTAAATGACACACTGGACCAAATGGACTTCACAGATATATTCAGAACATTCCATCCCAAAGCAACAGAATACACATTCTTCTCTAGTGCACATGGAACATTCTCCAGAATAAATCACATCCTGGGCCGCATATCAAGTCTCAACTGGTACCAAAAGATTAGGATCATTCCCTGCATATTTTCGGACCACAGTGCTTTGAAACTAGAACTCAATCACAAGAGGAAAGTCGGAAAGAAATCAAATGTATGGAGGCTAAAGAGCATCCTACTAAAGAATGAATGGGTCATCCAGGAAATTAAAGAATTAAAAAAATTCATGGAAACCAATGAAAATGAAAACACAACTGTTCAAAATCTTTGGGATGCAGCAAAGGCAGTCCTAAGAGGAAAGTATATAGCAATACAAGCCTTTCTCAAGAAACAAGAAAGGTCTCAAGTACACAACGTAACCCTACACCTAAAGGAGCTGGAGAAAGAACAGCAAATAAAGCCTAAACCGAGCAGGAGAAGAGAAATAATAAAGATCAGAGCAGAAATCAATGAAATAGAAACCAAAAGAACAGTAGAACAGACCAATGAAACTAGGAGCTGGTTCTTTGAAAGAATTAATAAGATTGATAAACCCCTGGCCAGACTTATCAAAAAGAAAAGAGAAAGGACCCAAATAAATAAAATCATGAATGAAAGAGGAGAGATCACAACCAACACCAAAGAAATACAAACAATTACAAGAAAATATTATGAGCAACTATATGCCAGCAAATTAGATAATCTGGAAGAAATGGATGAATTCCTAGAGATATGTCAACTACCAAAACTGAACCAGGAAGAAATAGAAAACCTAAACAGACCCATAACCACTAAGGAAATTGAAGCAGTAATAACAAATCTCCCAACAAACAAGAGCCCAGGGCCAGATGGCTTCCCAGGGGAATTTACCAAACATTTAAAGAAGAATTAATACCTATTCTTCTGAAGCTGTTCCAAAAAATAGAAATGGAAGGAAAAGTTCCAAACTCATTTTACGAGGCCAGCATTACCTTGATCCCAAAACCAGACAAAGACCCCATCAAAAAGGAGAACTACAGACCAATCTCCCTGATGAACATGGATGCAAAAATTCTCACCAAAATACTAGCCAATAGGATCCAACAGTACATTAAAAGGATTATTCACCACAACCAAGTGGGATTTATTCCTGGGCTTCAAGTTTGGTTCAACATCCACAGATCAATCAATGTGATACAATACATTAATAAAAGAAAGAACAAGAACCATATGATCCTCTCAATAGATGCAAAAAAAGCATTTGACAAAGTACAGCATCCTTTCTTGATTAAAACTCTTCACAGTGTAGGGATAGAGGGTAAATACCTCAATATTATAAAAGGCATCTATGAAAAACCCACAGTGAATATACTCAATGGGGAAAAACTGAGAGCTTTTCCCCTAAGGTCAGAAACACAGCAGGGATGTCCACTATCACCACTGCTGTTCAACATAGTACTAGAAGTCCCAGCCTCAGCAATCAGACAACAAAAAGAAATAAAAGGCCTCCGAATTGACAAAGAAGAAGTCAAACTCTTACTCTTTGCAGATGATATGATACTTTATGTGGAAAACCCAGAAGACTACCACCCCAAAACTGCTAGAACTCATACAAGAATTCAGTAAAGTGGCAGGATATAAAATCACTGCACAGAAATCAGTTGCATTTCTAAACACCAACAACAAGACAGAAGAAAGAGAAATTAAGGAGTCGATCCCATTTACAATTGCACCCAAAACCATAAGATACCTAGGAATAAATCTAACCAAAGAGGCAAAGGATCTGTACTCAGAAAACTATAGAATACTCATGAAAGAAATTGAGGAAGACACAAAGAAATAGAAAAACGTTCCATGCTCGTGGATTGGAAGAACAAATATTGTGAAGATGTCCATGCTACCTAGAGCAATCTACACATTTAATGCAATCCCTATCAAAATACCATCAACTTTTTTCAAAGAAATGAAATAATCCTAAAATGTATATGGAACCAGAAAAGACCCCGAATAGCCAGAGGAATATTGAAAAAGAAAAGCAAAGCCAGTGGCATCACAATTCTAGACTTGAAGCTCTATTACAAAGCTGTAATAATCAAGACAGTAAGGTACTGGGGGCACCTGGGTGGCTCAGTTGTTGAGCGTCTGCCTTCGGCTCAGGTCACAGTCCCAGGGTCCTGGGATCGAGCCCTGCATCGGGCTCCCTGCTCTGTGGGAAGCCTGCTTCTCCTTCTCCCACTCCACCTGCTTGTGTTCCCTCTCTCGCTGTGTCTCTGTCACATAAATAAATAAAATCTTAAAAGAAAAAAAAAGACAGTATGGTACTGGCACAAAAACAGACACATAGATCAATGGAACAGAATAGAGAGCCCAGAAATGGACCCTCAACTCTATGGTCAACTGAACTTCAACAAAGCAGGAAAGAATGTCCAATGGAAAAAAGACAGTCTCTTCAACAAATGGTGTTGGGAAAATTGGACAGCCACATGCAGAAGAATGAAACTGGACCATTTCCTTACACCACACACAAAAGTAGACTGCAAATGGTAGAAAAACCTAAATGTGAGATGGGAATCCATCAAAATCCTTGAGGAGAACACAGGCAGCAACCTCTTCGACCTCAGCTGGAGCAACTTCTTCCTAGAAACATCGCCAAAGGCAAGGGAAGCAAGGGCAAAAATGAACTATTGGGACTTCATCAAGATAAAAAGCTTTTGCACAGCAAAGGAAACAGTCAACAAAACCAAAAGACAACCGACAGAATGGGAGAAGATATATGCAAATGACATATCAGATAAAGGGCTAGTATCCACAATCTATAAAGAACTTATCAAACTCAACACCCAAAGAACAAAGAATCCAATCAAGAAATGGGCAGAAGAATGAACAGACATTTTTCCAAAGAAGACATCCAAATGGCAACAGACACATGAGTAAGTGTTCAACCTCACTCAACATCAGGGAAATCCAAATCAAAACCTCACTGAGATACCACCTCACACCAGTCAGAATGGCTAAAATTAACAAGTCAGGAAACGACAGATGTTGGCGAGGATGTGGAGAAAGGGGAACCCTCCTACGCTGTTGGTGGGAATGCAAGCTGGTGCAGCCACTCTGGAAAACAGTATGGAGGTTCCTCAAAAAGTTGAAAGTAGAGCTACCCTATGACCCAACAATTGCACTACTGGGTATATTCCCCAAAGATACAAATGTAGTGATCCAAAGGGACATGTGCACCCCAATGTTTATAGCAGCAATGTCCACAATAGCCAAACTATGGAAAGAGCCAAGATGTCCATCAACAGATGAATGGATAAAGAAGAGGTGGTATATATATACAATGGAATATTATGCAGCCATCAAAAAAATGAAATCTTGCCATTTGCCACAACGTGGATGGAACTAGAGGGTATTATGCTAAGCGAAATAAGTCAATCAGAGAAAGACAATATCATATGATCTCACTGATATGAGGAATTTGAGAAACAAGACAGAGGATTATAGGGGAAGGGAGGGAAGAATGAAAAAGATTAAACCAGAGGGGGAGACAAACCGTAAGAGACTCTTAATCTCAGGAAACAGAGGATTGCAGAAGTGGGGGGGGCAGTGGGAGGGATGCAGAAGTGGGGGGGCGGTGGGAGGGATGGGGTGGCTGGGTGATGGACATTGCAGAGGCTAAGTACTATTGTAAGTGCTGTGAATTGTGTAAGACTGATGAATCACAGACCCGTACCCCTGAAAGAAATAGTACATTATATGTTAATAAAGAAAATAAAAAAAAACCTCAAAAAACCCCAAAAGCCCTTTCACAAAAGGAATACATTCCTTTATCTAGAAAAATAATACTTGAGGCAAATGGTAAATACTTGGTAGAAGTATTTCTTAAGAAAAGATAATTTTCTTTTGAAACTTACTGGAATGATACTCTTAGCAAGATTTATTCTCTTAAAAATACCCAGGGGATCAACACACTATGTTGTAGAGGGGAAATATCTTTTTTCACTAATGAGAAAACATTAATTTTTTCTTGGTTTGATTAGCTTGATACTCAAATACATGTTTTAAAAGATAATTGTTTCTCATTATTTGTCCTTTTGACATAAAAATAATTGGCAATGAAAGATAATTGTTCCAGTTATCGTCAAAAATATTTTTTTTTTTTATGGATACACAGTTCCATTTTGTTCTCCACAAAGATAACTAAACATGAGTCTGGGTCAGAGTCTCTCTGAATCCAAATAAAGGCTTAATTCTTTAAAAATTCTGATCTTTAAGATACTGATTGCAAAGAAAAACTAGCAGTAACACAAGCCCCTGCAATTTGGAATATGATATACATCTCCTTTCTACACATTACAAATAATTTAGTTTTTAAATCTATAGATGACACTTAGAAAGGTAGATAAATTCAAATAACCTTTCAATTCATTCAATTAGTTTGCTTCAAAAATTATCTTACCCTCACTAATTGCTTGTTTTGAGTTCATTAAGTCATCTTATTAATTTTATAGAGATACAATCAGAATCTTTAACAGATAATCTGAAGCAAATGCTTACTCTGAAGCCACAGGACAAAAATCATAGAAATTATTTTTAGCAAGAGCACAGTTTCAGCGTAGAAGGTAGAAGACATGTTGGGGACAATAATCTCTGATCTTTGTTAAAATACTGACATTAAATATCAAATGATAATTTTTTAAAACAAGTCACTATTTCCCACTGTCTTCAAAAACTACATAAAAAAGCCTCTTGTAGACCCTCAATAGAGAAATAAACAGCTTTTTTTAAAAGTAAAATCATTACTTACCAAAAAGATAAAATCAGAATATTTTTCCAAGCCTAAACACATTAAAGAAAAAAAAAAAGTCTCTTGCAATCAGTGTACATCTTTTCACCACATGTATGCTTTAGTCAAATTATATCTATAAAGTGTATTTTTAAATATTGACTTTAAAACAAAGAGTTTTGGGGCACCTGGGTGGCTCAGATGGTTAAGTGTCTGCCTTTGGCTCAGGTCATGATCTCAGGGTCCTGAGATCGAGTCCCACGTCGGGCTTCCTGCTCAGTGGGGAGTCTGCTTCTCCCTCTGCCTCTCCCCTCTGCTTGTGCTCCTTCTCTCTCTCTGAAATGAATAAATACAATCTTTAAAATAAATAAATAAATAAATAAAACAAAGGGTTTTAAAAATGTGCCACAATGATATTCATGGTAAATATAAGAAAAGATTTGGTTAACATCTTAGCCAACTTAATGTAAGTCAGTGTTTTTTCAACCTTGATTGTCAACTAGAATTACCTGGGGAGCTTTTTAAAAAGTACTGATGTCCAGAACCCATCTTAGAGCAATTAAATAATAATCTCTGAGGGAGGTTCCTGGACTTTGTTGTTTTGTTAATGATTCCCATGGACATTCAGTGTTGAGAATATCTAATCTAAATAAGTAATTGTAGGGCGCCTGGGTGGCTCAGATGGTTAAGCATCTGCCTTCGGCTCAGGTCATGATCCCAGGGTCCTGGGATCGAGTCCCGCATCGGGCTCCCTGCTCAGCGGGGAGCCTGCTTCTCCCTCTGCCTCTTTCTCTCTCTCTGTCTCTTATGAATAAATAAATAAAATCTTAAAAAAAAATAAGTAATTGTAGCTGTGATAATAATAACCATCCCCATCTGTGGAGTGCCCCTCTCTGTGTCAAATATCGGTGTTTAACCTACATCATGCAATTTAATCTCTACTGTAAAAAAGATTTTACTCTCTATATAAGAAAACTTACCCAAGCCCACCATAGTCAGTAGCAGTGCCAAGACTCAGACCCCACAGTCTCCCTCTCTGAAACACCATCACTCTCCACTCTGCTCTAAGACCCCAAACAAAGATGAAACAGACAACACTTGATCAGTCAGGAGCCAGGCAAAGGAAAAGTATTTCCTTTGATTTTCCTAGAAGTTCTGGGCAACAACTACAAGAAAAAAAATGGATTGGAATACTTCTAAAATGTATTCAAGGCAGCCCTCAGTTTAGGATGTGGTAGGCAGAATAATGGTACCCAAATATGTCCACATCCCACTCCCCAGAACCTGTGAATATGCTACCTTACAGGGTAAAAGGGACTTTGCAGATTTGGTTAAGGATTTTGAGGTAAAGAGATTATCCTGTGTTATCTGAGGGGGTCCAGTGTAGTCACAAAAAGTCCTTATAAGAGGGAGGCAGGAGTGTCAGAGTCAGAGAAGGTGATGAGACCATGGATGAAATCAGAGTGATACAGGGACATGAGACAAGGAATGCTGGTAGTCTTTAGAAGCTGGAGAAGGCAAGGTAATCTGTTCTCCCCTAGAGTCTCCAGAAGGAATGCAGCCCTGCCAGTACATTTTGAACTTCTTACCTCCAGAATTGGAAAATAATAAATGTATATTCTTTCAAGCCTCTAATTTGTGGCAATTATTACAGCAGCAATGGGAAACCAATACAGAAGATACTGTATTTGCTATGTAAAGTCATGAGATTATGTAAAACTCCACCTACTGAGGCATTTTAGGCTAGTTCACAGATAGAGTGTCTTAGTGTTGTGAAAAAAGAAACCACCATTCATAGATTGCATTAATTGGCCTGATATTTGCAAAGCAGAAGGAGGGAGAGAAATCACACAAAAATTTAGGGTCAGCCACCTCGGTGATGTTTCTGGAGCCCAGTGGTTTGGAACCTATGAACATATCCCCTCAAAGGTAGAAGACATGTTGTACCTTGTACCACCTAGCACTAAACGGGGCTTGATGCTTGGTGGCCTTTTTGGATTTTGGAGACAACATATACCTTATTTGAATGTATTAATTGAAACCATTTACCGAGTAATCCATGAGGGTCCTGATGTTGAGTGGAGACTGGAGCAAGAGAAGGCTGTGCAGCAAGGTAAGCCCTCAATACAGGCTGCTCTGCTAATTGGGCCTCATGACCCAGGAGATCCAATGATACTCAGAGTGTCTATGGCAAACACTGATGTACTGTCAAGTCCCTTGCAAGCACCAATAGGAGAATATCAATCCTCCAGAGTTTTGGGGTAAACCATTGCCTTTTTCTGCAGACAATTATTCCTCTTTTGAGAAATACATCCTACTTCCTAAGTTCGTAACTTCCTGGTAAAGACTGAATGCCTAGCCATGGGACATCAAGCAACCATGGGGCCTGAGCTTTCCATCATCATTTGGGTGTTTCTGACCCACCGGGCCATGAAGTTGGGCATATTCAGCAGTATTTTGTTATTAAGTGGAAGTGGTATATAGGCTCAGGCTCCTTTGACAAGGACTCCTGTTGCATTGTCTCATCTCTTTCAGCACACACCTATGATTATGGAGAGCTCCTTATGACCAGTCTGCTGAGGAGGGGGAAAAAATTTATAGATGGTTATGTACAATTTGCTAGCACCAACAATAGGTACATTGCTGTAACATTATAGTCTCACTCAGGGGTGATCTGGAGGGAAAAGGTGAATGGAAATAATCTTAGTAGGCAGAACATTGAGTGGGACATTCTGTTGTCTACCCTGTCTACACAAAGAGATGGCCAGAAGAATGGGTCTACATTGACTTATGGGAAATTGCTGGTGGTTTGGTTTTATGATCAGGGACTTAGGAAGAATAGGGCTGAAAGTGTAGTGGCAAGGAGGTCTGGAAAAAATGCATGTGGATGGATTTCTGAAGCTTGACATATAGTGTGAAAAAAAATTGAGTCTCGCGACTGTTCACCAAAGGGCGTCTACTGTAGAGAAGTCTTTCAGCAATTAGGTGTACCAAGGGACATGTTCTCTAAATGTCAGATGCCTCTTTCTCCATCTAGTACTTGCTCAATGAGCTCATAGGCAGAGTGGCCATGGTGACAGGGATAGAGGCTATACATGGACTCAACAATCTGAACTTCCTCTTACCAAGGTTGATCTGGCTACTGTTTCTTAGTAGTTCCTACCTATCAACAGCAAACAGAATCACCATGCTCTTGATATGGCCATATCTGTATCTATATCTATATCTATGTCAGTCCTGCAGTACATATAAGTTTTGTAAATATTTTTTTCATGCTCTGTGACTTTCCTTTTGTCTTAATGGTGTCTTTTAATGAGTAATTTTTTTTTATTTTAATTAATTTTGTTATTTTTTGTTTTTTGGTTCTTGCCTTCTCTTATCTGAGAAATCTTTGGCTACCTCCAGGTCACAAAGATTTTCCTATATTTCATTCTAAAAATTTTATAATGTTAACTTTTGGATTAGGTCTATGATCCATCTCAAATTAATTTTTGTGTATGGTATGCGTTAGGGGTCAGAGTTTGTTTTCATGTGAATATATATTTATTCCAGCACCATTTGCTGAAAAGGCTTTCATTTTTCATTGGATTATTTTGAAGTCTTTATCAAAAACCATATAACTAAATAAATGTAAGTCAATTTTTGAGCCCTCTAATCTGTTCTGTTGATCTATTTATCTGTATGCCAGACCCACACTGATTAATTATTATAGTTTTATATCCAGTCTTGAAACCAGGTAATATAAACTTTCCAACTTTAGTCTTCTTTCTCATAACTATGCAGAATATTCTGGGTTCTTGCATTTCCATATACATTTAAAAATTAGCTTGTCAATTTCTACAAAAAAGCCTGCTGGGATTGGGACTGATGCTATCTTTGTTGTCCTGCTGGTAGATGAGAAGTTTTCCTAATAGGATTATTATTTAATTACTGAACATTACAGGATTTTGTTAAATTAGACTTCTGCTGATTTAGTAATCCTTTCATGTGCTGAGGACATGATGGTGGCACTGACAGTGTTGTCTTCTGTGTGTGGCCTGGACTGAAAAGATCAGTGTAATCCTAAAGTAATTCTTTATCTTCTGTACCTAGCCAAAAATTTCATTGTTTCCATCTAAACAAACACCAGTAAAAATACTACAAGAAGGAAATGATAATAAATGTGCTAGAAACAAATGGCTATAAACACAAAAAAGGAAAACCGTCTTACTGGTTAGTCTAATGATTACCATCTGCTCATGACAAATTGGCCCTTTCCCATAAGTGAGATGGGTTTTTGAAAGCAACTTCATTTGGGATACTTCAGAGTAAAACCACATCAGCAGAATTCAGGACTCCCTGTTGTCAGACAGACACTATATAATCACAATATATTATTTTATTCTTACAAGGGTTATACATGAACTCCTTTAACAATTCAACCAGAAGCCCTTTGAAACCCTTTATCGGGCAGAAAACCTTGATCTATCACTCAACATTCTTCAGTAGCTGCTCACAGTCTTTTTGTTTCTTAGTAGTTGACTTGTTTCCAGGTGGATCATATAGGCTTTAAAGAAAATATAGTTTAAAAACTTGATCCAGGCATATGATCTATCAGATAATACCTTTCATAATTTATTTCCATAGCTGTACAAAGCCACCAAATTCTGCGACTTGCTTAAAGAGCTCTTAACAGAAGGGAGTCTGTTTAATTTAAGTCAGTAGATACTTTGTCTCTTGGCTAAACATAGTCCACAGAGAGTTTTGAAAATGAAGATGTACATGGAGCATGATCTAAGAAACCAAAGAGAAATAAACTGAGTGTAGAAATTTTATGGCTAAAAATGTTGTTTGTGGCAGCTGTTAGTATAATTCACGGTCACTTTTCAGTGGAACTGGCTGCGTATGCACCATTCCACCAAACCCATATTTAACAAGTGACCACTCAGTTTTAAGCTGTATTAAGCACTGGAGATAAACATACTAATAAAATGCTGTCCAGGCCTCAGGTAATTTCACAGCTAGTAGGAAAGGAATATGTAACAAGAGCTAACTCTAATAATAAATTATGACAGAGTTATGTACAAAGTGTTCTAAGAGCCCATCTGGGGGACAGTGAGTACTGCTGGAGAAAGTGTCTGTATTTGCAGACAGAGGTCAAAGACAGCTTCACTAAGGAGATGGTATTAGAAATAGGACTTAAAGAATTGAGTAGGGATGGCTAGTAAATCTGAAATTGGATGAAAACAAAGTGTGCCTTAAGTCTAGAATAAATTTTAGGGTATGTTAAGTTCTCAGTTCCAACACTAAATTAATTCTTTATTCAAGTGCTTTTTAAAATATATATTCTGAATCTGTATCTTTTAGGATTACATTAAGTATTGGCCATTTTTGTTGCTACTTATTACTCCTTAGTTTTGATTAGGAAACCAGGAATGTTCTCATTGACAGTGAGGGTACACAAACATTTTATCTCATTGGCAATCCAAACTGTTGTAAAGGGTTTTCTCCTATCCATCAACTGGTAGCAGGGTCTATGAAATGGTTGCTGTAGGAACTCTTTGCACACCTTAGTGGGAATCAGTTATATTGAAGCACCATTCTCTGAGGGCTGTGCTTTCCTAGCCATTCAGGACATCTGAATATTAGCAATTCTTTTGTATTTATTGGATTATATAATTGCCTTTAATAAAAGCTTAAAGAGTTATTTTACTTGGGACTTTATAAAAATAATGTAAGGCGATCTTGAAAATAAATGTATACTAAAAGTTGAGAAAATAATGCATTGCTATGCAATCACTATAAATACAGCCTGCTCTTAAGAATGCAGTCCTTAGGAACCTGGATTCCCTGGTGAAACCCTTGGCATATGTGGCCAAGGAACATCTCTAAAGATATTAGCTCAGTTCTATTTGATTTCTCTTTTTACTTATTCATTAAATTCATTTCTCCTTCTTTTAAGTCTGTGTCTATTCTTGTCTGAATTGGAATAGCCACTTCTCTTGTATCAGGGAGGTGTGTCAGGGCTTTAAAATCAATTGCCCCGTACTCTGAATGTCCCCATCCAGAATTGTTCAACATTTAGACTTGAAAATAGGGAGTCAGCATCATTTGTTGCTCAATAATATTTATCTCAGAGATATCGATGAAAATAGGATTTAAGATTGTCTCCCTTCTGTAAAATCTTGAGAGCAACTTTTTATTGCCTCCCAATTTTTTTCAGTTAGCATCTCTCTTTCTTTCTCTTTTTCTTCTGCATGGCTCAACATTGCCATGACTAAGATTTTCTCAAATATAGCATTTCCCATAATCTTATTCTTTTCAGTAAAGATTATTTCCCACACTCTCATTACTCTACGGAGAGTGGCTAATGATATGAAATGGATGCTTAATGGATACACTGTGAGATCCCCATACTGGGATGGAGCTTTTTATGGGAAGAAAAAGGAATCAGAATTCCCTTTCTCCTGGATTTATCTTCCCTAGTAGAATGTTATGATTGGATTGGCAATTTTTTCTTGGGAAAAGCCTCTGTGATCAAGGACAAATACTTCTTCTAGGAGCATAAAATAGCCTGAGAGGTCCTCAGCTCTGGATGGCCTTTTGGAGCCCATAGAGAACCCGAGGGAAAAGGGATCAAGGGGAGATAGACTAGCTGTGTACTAAACTTTAAGAAATAGATTTAAAAGTGAGAAAGATTTTTGATGTTTATGACTTTTCCAACCAAACTCATTATAGCAGAGATTTGGTGAAGGAACCCTAGCAAGGAATAATGTACATATGTTGCTGAAGTGTAGTTAGTATTATATAGCTCAGCCATGTTAGTGGCAAGCCACCCAATAGAGTACAGATGCATTGCAGGAATGGAGCTTTAATATCTTAGAAACTTCACTAACAAAGGCAATTAGCTCAATAGCGAAACTGAAATATAATACAGGATCTCAGAGAAATGATCTTTTGTCAGCATGTCTACATAAATTCTTTCTTCTTCCACTCCACCCTCCCCAAATAGTTTTTATAGACTGAATACATTGTGTATATTCATTGACAATACTCTAAATATAGGAAATACCTTCTTAGGACAAGCTAAATGGCTCTCATCTCTATCTTTATTTTACTAGCACTCGTTTAAAAAGGCTTTGTAAATCTATTAGCACATTTCAGAGCTGTCTTCATTTAGAAACAGACAAACTAAGTTACTAATTGATCTTTTCTGAAGACATACTCCAGTATAAATGAAGAAATTTTAAGATCCATGAACATAATGAGGATGTCTTACTTCTGTATTTTAGTAGTTAATATAATGTTAGTACTTAATACAATGTCTGTTGAATGTATGAGTGAATGAATGAAGAGAACTTAAGAGATTTGGACTTCATCAACATGGATAAAAAGGCACAACAGTGCTTTTAAAAAAAATAACATTTAAGCTTATAATTCGTAGTCATTTTACTAAAAGTTCTCTTGAGTCCAGAAGTTCCTTGATTCTGATTTAGAAGTGGAGAAATCTCTCTTTTTGGTGCCTCTAGCTGCCTTACCTGCATATTTGGAAGTACTCTGACCAAAAGCAGAAGAATGGAATCTAGTCTTCCATTGGAGATTTATTAAACTTACTGAATACTGGTATTAAAATAATATTTTAGTAAATTGTAAGTCTTCTCTTCAATAAAATGCTTACTGAGCTAGTTTATTACTTAGGTAAAAACACTGTTTAGCTTACTAACAACCAACAAAGGATGCCAAGTTACATTGTATGGGGGATGTTGTGAGGGGTGTGTGCAGAAGGAAGGGCAAGGGCTCAGACCTCCCAGGCAGGCACAGCCATTGCCACTTCTCATCTCTGGAGATGGAATCGTTTCAAAGTTGGAAAACATTCAAGGATGTAATTCCTTGCTTTCCAGATGAGAAAGCTGAAAGGTAAAGTAGTTTAAGAAGTCCTATTTTGTCTAGCACAGAGGAAAAGAGAACACCGTCTTGTGGATTTTCAATGACTAGACCATTGAGATAGAGATCGAAGTATTCATAGTTAAGACTTTGCTTTAACTAATCAAAGTGAAATAAACAAGGAAAATATTCTTTCAACTAATTCTGGTGGTGTTATTTTACCTTCCTCTTCAGTTATGATTTTTATTCCTATTGCTTAGTGACAATGTTCAGAGAAATGTGGCATTTTTGCCATCATTTTGGTAAACTTGGTTATTTTTGTATGGCCATCTGTCCCTCAGCTAGATTATTAAGGATATTCTTAACTGTTCTTTCAATGTGAAAACAGAGAAGAAAAAAAAAGGTACTGAAATGTTTGTCTATGCAATACCTAGGTGGGTGGAGGGGGATAGAGGAAGAGAGAGAACACATAGGGATATGCTTTAAGTATTACTGAATTATAAGATAGGAATTAAGAATTTAACTTTTACAAAGTTTAATGCTACTTAAAGAACATGGCACTCCTAATTTTTTTTCCTGTCAAACCTTCTAAGCTACGTATAGAGTTCCTATGATTTGCCTCTATAAATATTGTACTATTTATTCTTACTGATACATGCAATGGTGGTCTGACTTAGAAAAATACTTCTTTACTACGAATAATTACCTAGTAATATCCTGCCATAAAAGCTATATATGTTCACAAGAGAATCTAGACATTACAGACAAGAAAAAAAAAGAGATAAAATAAAAATCACATGTAATTTCACCATCTAGAGATATTTCTCTTATAAGTTAGTATAGATCTTTGCTGTTAAAAAGGATGTTTGAGAGGTGTGTGTAACAACTTCTCAATGAGTTTAACAACATTTGAAAACACTCATGACACATGAAGTGAAAATAATCATATTTTAAAAACATAGTTCTGGATGAAGTAGGCATACTTGCCTCTATTTCTTTGCTAAATACAATTAAGTACAACAACCTCTGACTCTCTCTAGTCAAAGGACCAGGAAAGGGGTAACCTAGCAAAACAGAAACTTTTTAGACAATAACCACCCTACTTCACTCAAACACCACAGGAAACAAAACAAAACGCTGCTCCACTTTCATCCCAGTCAGCAAAAGCCCAAAGGGGAGTCTAGACCTCCACCCTTACCTGGGTGTAATGAGGACTCTCACCTTCTTCACCAGTGTGGTATCAGAGAAGGTTGAGTAGGGAGCTGAGACTTTCACTTCTGCCTGGTGGCAGGCATTGTCCCCCATGGTTTCAGTGGAAGCCACGTGAGGATCCTGGATTTCTGTTGCCATCTAACCATACTAAGTACCTTCTTTCTTCCCACCAGTGTCAGAGGAGACAAAGCAGGAAGCCAGAAACATTCACCATGATCTAGTGGTAAGGAGCCCTCCAACTGCAGTGTCAGTGGAAGTCATATAGGAAGCACATGATTTTTTATCATATCCTGCACATGTTCTATATTATGTTATGAGACTCTAAACCTCATTGAAATCTCTGTTTTAGCAGACCTCTTCCGACATGTAGGGATGAGAGTCTTGGTTGCTTGCTCAACCTTCTTTGACATCCTAAGGGAGGAAAACCTTGTTACAGCTTAAGCAGAGGTGGTATTTCATGTTCTCCAGTAAGTGTCTGATGGCACTACTCTGCCTGGAAGAGGAAAAAGCACCTCCCAAAGCAAAAACCAGGAAATCTCAACTTGTATGAGAAAAGTAGATGATAACCCTGAGAAGACACCAATGTGGAGATTAAAGATTTCAAAGCAGCCATCATAAAAACACTTCAGTGAGCATTTATTAACAGGCTTAAAACATGAAAAATTAGAAAATCTCAAGAAAAAATAGAAGATACCAAGTAGAAATTTTAAAACTGAAAATATAATAACTGAAATGAAAAACTCAGTGGATTGGCTCAATAGCAGAAAGAAATGGACAGAGGACAGAATATGTAAACTTGAAGATACTACAATAAAAACTATCCAATCTGAACAAAAGAGAAAAATAGATGGAAAAAGAACAAAACCCAGGAACCTGAAGGACTATAATAAAAAAATCTAAAATTGGAGTCCAGAAGGAGAGTAGAAATAGGATGGGGCTGAAAAGTAATTTGAAGTAATGACTGAAAATGTCTCAAATTTGGAAAAAAACATATCCTTCAAATTCAACAAGCCAAGTGAATTCCAAACAGGCTAGACCCAAAAAAAAGTTGTACAGATGTGGCTTAGCCTTAATTATAATAAACATTCTCCTTTTGTTGGTTGCTTTTAGCAGATTATTTTTAACTTTGACTAAGTTACGGTGCCTCTACAAGTAGGAATTATGCAGCTATTCTAGCGGATTAAATATGGACCCAAATTTCTCATTCTCTCCATTGAGGGGTGGAGTTTATTTTACCTCCCCCTAATTAAAGTCCTGTGACTGCTTATCACATGAAATGCAATGGAGGCAATGTTGTGCTAATTCCAGGTCTAGCTGTTAAAAAGAATAGCATTTTCTGTTTCCTCTGTCTTGGAATGCTCACTGTAGGGACATTCTTTTTCAGAACAAAGCCACCATGCTGTGAGAAACCCAAGCCCCATGGGAGAGGCCAGAGCACCTGACAATCTACATCAACTGTCAGTCATGTGAGTGAGCTCCTTTGGACCAATTCCAACCCAAATGAGCCCCCAGATCACTGCATCCCCAGTCAACACGATGTGGTAAATCAGAACTGCCTAGCTGAGCTGGGTCAACCACAGAATTAGGAGATATAATAAAATTGTTGTTTTAAGCCATAAGCTTTGAGTTTCTTGTTATGCAGTAGCAGATGCCTGAAAAAACTAATAAAAACTATTAGAAATAAAAATGAATAAAAATAAAACTTAGAAAATAAAAGCTATTAGAAAATAGACTTTGATGATGCGAGAAAATGTTGATTTTAATGTTAAATGCAAAAAGAGACAAAGTATGATCGATATTGTTTAAAAACTTGTGGTACAGACAATATAAGTTAGTACTTCATTTATATGTATACAATATAATCATCTTGGTTTTTTATAATTGTATGACTAGAAGGAAATACATATATACATATACATGTATTATACATAAATATTTATAAATATATTAATAAATATTAATATATAAATATACTAATATGTATTTATATGTTATATATAATATACATATATTTGTATACATGTATACATACATATATAAATCTATATCTATATATGATATAATCATCTTGGCCTTTTATAATTTTATGACTAGAAGGAAATACAGTGTTACTAGTAGTTGAATAATTTCCTAAATCTCTATACTTTTTATAATTAGCAGGCAATACTAGATGTAAGAGAAAACACTTTCAGTATTTTCTCTATCAATTAACAACAGACAATAAATCTGATAGTATGGGGAAAAAGCAGTATATATAATAATAATTAGATCTCAGTTTGGAAGAGAAATTCAGAGCAGTATATATAATTATATATCTACATATGCATATATGTAGATATGTATATATATATATATAATGTTATAATTTAGACAAATAAAAATTATTAGGAGAGTTAACCCTAATGCTTCTAAGTTGTAAGAAACACCAGTTCTAATTTACCTTTGTTCTGATGACCAAATAATTATTTAGAGTGTCAGCAGGTCAATCAGCATTGCCTCTTGCTAGCAGGGTATATTTATGGTTCTAATTTATGATCAAATGACTTCTGGTTTAAAGTTAAAATTATTTTTAGAAGCAGTTGTTTTATTTTATTTATTTATTTATTTTTAAAGATTTTATTTACTTGTCAGAGAGCGAGACAGAACACAAGCAGGGGGAGAGGCAGGCAGAGGGAGAAGCAGGCTCCCCGCCGAGCAAGGAGCCTGATGTGGGACTCGATCCCAGGACACTGGGATTGTGACCTGAGCTGAAGGCAACGGCTTAACGGACTGAGCCACCCAGGCGTCCCAGAAGCAGTTGTTTTATATAAAAGTATTTTGAAATGTATTATCCCTCTGATATACTAATTAGAATTTCTAAGAGATACATACATCATAGAGAGTAAGATATGAAAGTGAACTTTGTTAACCTCTATCTAGTTAACCTTTCAATTTAGAGAGAGATAAATAGAAGCTAAGGAGCTGATCAGATCTATAATGCAAAATAGAAACTGTAAAGAGAGTAGCAGAGAGAGTAAATTTGGTAATCCAAATTGGGTCATGAGACATTATACAGCCTTCCTGAGGTCTTGAAGTGGTGGTGGTGTTGGGGGTGAATAGGGACGAGATACAAACAATCCCATCAAGGAGGAGTTTCAGTTAGAGGCAAAGTAAAGTTCTGAGAAATAGCAATGTATATAGTTTTGCGTATAGTAAGTCATCATTTGGAAAACCAATTTATGTAAACTTGGAGGAGAATTTTGAATGTTACATTATGTTATACAGCATGCCCAAATTAAGTGGGTGATATGATATTTTAGAAAATGAGAACTCTAGGGGCGCCTGGGTGGCTCAGTCGTTAAGCGTCTGCCTTCAGCTCAGGTCATGATCCCAGGGTCCTGGGATCGAGCCCCGCATCGGGCTCCCAGCTGGGCGGGAAGCCTGCTTCTCCCTCCCACTCTCCCTGCTTGTGTTCCTGCTCTCGCTGTCTTTCTCTCTGTCAAATAAATAAATAAAATCTTAAAAAAAGAAAAAATGAGAACTTTAAATTTTTCCACAAATGCCACATTATCTTCTTGAACACTCCAAGGATTTTTATAGAATTAAAATAAAATTCATTAGTTTTCTACTATAAGCCAACCATATTCAAACACTGTATTCTGCTAGAGGGTGATATTCTGGCCCTCAACAACAATCTCTACTAGGGAAGACAATCATTCATTCACTTAGTCAAATATTTTTTATTGAGCACATTTGTATTCCAGTCACTTCAATATAGTCTGGAATACACTAGTAAATAAAATAAAGTACCTGCTTTCATGGAACTTATATTAAACAGAAAAAAAGATAAGCATACAAGTAAATATATAATAAAGTATTAGGTAGTAATAAGTGCTATAAACAAGATAAGGTAATGGGGCTATTTTAAATAGAATGATCTGGGAAAACCTTTCTGAAAAGCTTTTATTTGAGCAAAAACTCAAATGAAGTGAGAAACATAACAAACAAATACATAAATAAATATTTATTTAAAAATATTGGGGTACAAGCAAAGTGAAGGATATACAAGTCACAGCACCATTTATTTGACATATAAATATTTCCAAAGATTTATATCCTCTAGTCAACCTTAGTAACTTACTCTAGTGCCAGTCCTTCCTCAATTAGAGAAAATCTTCCTGTGTAAGTTAAGTAAATGTTTCGTGTAAGATGAACTTCTTTTACATTTACTAATGTTTGTTTACCTTGCTTAATGAGATATTTATGTTATTCACTACTTACTTACAAATAAATTTTAATTATAAATTAATATATTCTCCCTGACATAAAAATTAGACCATTAGAAATGCTACCATTAAGAAACATTCACCCTCCTCTGTAAAATAAAGGTATAGCATAATTTTATAAATGATTCAAAAGGAAACTCATGGTAAAAAATTATTACTTTTTACTTTTTCATGTTTCTTTTAACTTTAGTTTTGACTTTTAAAAATAAGAATAGTATTAGATTAATTGAAAAATTTTCCAAGTAAAAATAACATTCCCAGACTGCTTTCCTGTGGAGGGTGCTTTAAATTGGAAGAGGAAGCACAAAAGATTTGCTATTTCTTTGAATATGTCCTAAGAAATTAGATAATCTTGTCAATACATCTTATTCTATGTCCCAGTTAAAGGTATATTTAAAATCCTCAAGACTGTGGTGTGTCATCTATTTATTATCTGTTACCTTTCAATTTCCAGTTGAATTTTTTTCTTAATACATAATTAAAGTAAATATTTTCAAGTGTTTCTGAAAGCAAATATATTGTTGAATGAATTTATTGAAACTCTGTGACTTATAATGTTTCATCAGGATTTTTTTTAAAAAGTCAAGATTTCAAGAGGCCATTCTCTAAAACAATTGTTTCCTATCAGATTTTTTGAAAAATTACTCTAAAAAGCCTAGAGAGTCAGCCAAAAAAACATCAAAACAAATTTTAATTTTGACCATATGGATAAATTATTCAAATCTGTGTGAATTCAAATAAGTGTGCCAAATAAAGTTAAAATGCTTGAAAAATGAAATTTTCTGATTTTCCTTTTTTTTAAAATTGTTTACAGAAGATGTTTTCCAACCATACTTGTTCTCTTACTTACAGAAGAAAATGAGATTCTTGCCACAGCATTTTTTTTTCTTTCTAGACATAACTGACCATTAACTTTATATCTTATATAACAGGTGTGGTATACTTGAATAATGGCATTTGAGAGCTAAAGATAAACTGAAAATGTGAGAAAATTCAGTGCAAGTGATTTCACTGATGCAACTCTTTCAGTTAGAAAATGATATAAACTTGGAAAGGAGCTCTAGAATTCCTAGGTTTGCTTGTTCCCACTGTCTTATATCAGGTGAATTAGGAAACTGGACTGAGGAAATGTAATCATCATCATCAACCTTTTGTTGAAGACTTACTTTGTTCCAGAACTTGACGTCACAACATCATTTTATTCCATCATTTAATCCCCACAAGAATTCCATTAGGTTGCTGTCACTATTCCAATCTCATGGAGGCTCCAGGAGATTAAATTTCCAGTTCCTAAGGGGCAGAGCTAAATGCCTCTTTTGCCTACATGTATTTGATGTCAGAACTCTAATTAGAATAATTTATAACCAAATTTTTTCTCCCTCTTATCCCATTGTTTAGTTTGTTGTCATTGAATTATAAATATTTTTTCTCCTTAAATCCAACATGGTTGAATTTATGTCAATCATACTTAGTTTAAGCACTGGTTTGTCTTGTTTTGTGTCCTTTCTGACTCAAAAGTTTCAGAACTCAGAACTTAATTTTTTTGTTTGTTTTAGTTGATTTTTATTTTGAGGTGACAACTGGCTCATCCAAGAAACTCTTATCCAACACACTTATAATTTTTTGTCTTTAACAATCAGGATGTTGAGGAGGACTAGTGAAACAGTTCTAACTTTTGATATTTCTTAAGCGCTTTTTCTTTTTCTTTTTTTTTTTTAAGATTTTATTTATTTATTTGACAGAGAGAGACACAACGAGAGAGGGAACACAAAGGGAGTGGGAGAGGGAGAAGCAGGCTTCTCGCTGAGCAGGGAGCCTGATGCGGGGCTCAATCCCAGGACCCTGGGATCATGACCTGAGCCAAAGGCAGATGCTTAACAACTGAGCCACCCAGCACCCCAACGCTTTTTCTTTTAGCTTATCTGACTCCAGAAATTCTAGAGATCTGCTACTAATTGTAATGTAATTTTATTTATCTCTTATATAACATTGAACTAAAATATAACTACAGCACATTTAGGAACAATTACCAAACAGAGAAATTTTGAGAAATAAATGATAGCAATTATTTTTAAAACACTCGAAAAACCAAGTTGTTCTAAATGTTTTAAAGTGGAACTTTAATACAGCCTACCAACCCTATAAATACGCCAGATCACATTTTTTCTCTCCTAATTTTCTCTTCTCTCTCAAACTTTTAGAACGAATAGACTATACCCACTCTTTCTAATATGCCTTTATTTTCTTTTTCTACTAACCAACTGCTGTCTACTTCAGCTTTGACACACTGAAACTTTTGTCATCACCAATATTTAAGAACCAAATCTAGAGGGAGCATTTTTGTTTTTCTGTTGGTGTCTTTTACTTCTTCTTTTTTGACCTTTGACATTGTTGAGCACCCAAATCCTTGAAAGATCCCATTTTCTCCAAGTTTGTGATATCAGTCTTTCCTGGATTTTCTTCTACATAGACCTCTTGTCTCCTTGTGGTCTTTTCCTATTTTACTTAATAAATGTGAGTGTTTCACATAGCAGCATCTTGTGCTTTTATTATTTTCCCTTTTTTTTTTTACTCTCCTTCTTATAATTCATCCATATCTATACATTTTATTAATGTTTATGAGCCAATAACTTCCAAATCTGTATCTTTAAATCAGATTTAATTGCTGAGCTTCAAAGGATTAGTCTAGACTTCTCACTTAGAAAATTTTCAAAACAGAATTTAGCTTTTATTCCAGATCTTCTCTTCTCCTAAATCTGTTTTGTTGAGATATCTACATATACCTACTCTTTAACCTACATACCCTGGATTTTTCTTAGTGCACTTATTCAACACATTTGAACAAGATTCCATGTTTTTTCTATTCACCTTCTTTAATATCTTTCCCAATTGTTCCAAACACTCCATTATTACTAATACTGCCTTAATTCAGAATGATCAGAGTTTATACAACCCTCTCTTAAACCAGTAGAAAAATTTTGAAAACAAAATGGCATATGGGAGCTTATACATAACAGATAAAAGCATATTTATTCTGATCAAGTAGAAGTGGAAGACTCAAAGTGCTATTCCGTCTTACCTCCTGTTGGGACTTTTGTGATACCTCTGTATCCTCTGAGCCTTAGCAGAAGTGCGTTTAAAATACTGCCTTCATTTTGCTAAGTGAAAGAAACTAGACCCCAGAAAGGCTACACCCGTATGATTCCTTGATATGGCATTCTGGAAAAAGACAACTGTAGGAATAGACAACAGATCATTAGTTGCTGGGGATTAGGAAAAAGGGAGGAAGTGGCTATATAGGAGTCACACGGTGGGGTTTTTAGGGGTATAGAACTGTTCTGCATGGTGCTGCTGCAGTAGACACGTTTTCTCACTGTCAAAAAAGGAATTTACAAATAAACCAGTAGGGGGAAGACTAGAATGAACCTCATGGTGCTGGGTTAGAGTTGGAGATAACAGCAAAAACTCACGTCTACTTCATGATACATACAGATAGATACAGGGGTAAACATTGATATGTGTGCATAGGTCGATAGTATACAAACGCATATTTCCTAGTTCTGTCTGCTAAGAAGACCTATAAGCAGTGACATCTACTTATAATGAATATACTTAATGCCTAGATCTTGGTTTCTCAATACAGTTCTTTAATAAAAGGAATTTGGGCTCCTTGGAGAAATGGTTGATACCAGGGCTGGTCAGGAAAAATGTAAAATTAGTGTAAAGCATCGTGTCATGCTAGAAAGTAAGGGAATGTTTAAAGAGAGAAAGAGAAAGGTAGAGATGGAGTCATATCAAAAGAACAAAGGAGCCTACCTGAAAGAGTTCCCAACGACCAGTGCTAGAACAATTTGAACAAAGTAAATAACAAGATTATTGAATTATACACTCCCCCAATATATGAATCTATATAAATGAATGATTGAATAAATAAATAAATGGAGGAGAGGGAAGAGATGCATCTTCCTTACAGAAGAGTTTCAACTAATAGATGTAGAAGAAATGAGGGAAATAGAAAATCACCATTAGAACATCACAGTAATACTGGTTGTAGACAAGACCCACTGATGAATGTTATATTTGGTGGGCAAACTTTAAGGAGAAACAGGATATTTGTATAGACTCAAATGATTAGGGGATGTTACAGAAATTTTCGGTGGCCTATGAATGGGTTTCTTAAGAATATTTTCCAAGATGCAAGTATAGAACTAGTGTTATTTGTACTGACATTTATTTTTATACCTATAGTTCCTTGACTGTGACTTGTACTACATAGACTACTGGATATTAAAGTTTCTTATATAATAGTGAAAAATCAAAAACAATATAAATAAATTTCATCATGTTTTGTTTGAAAATAAGTATACAAGTCATTAAAAAAAACCCACTTTTTTTGGCCAAAACTATTTGATACTGGGAAATGATTATGATAAAATAAGTGTGTAAAAGCAAGATACAAACTATATATGTACTATGAAAACAATTTTTGTTTTTTTAAATATGTCTATAAACAAGTAAATAGAAAAAAGACTGGGAATAAATCTATCAACAGGTTAATAGTGTTTATCTTGAGTAGTAGAGTTGCAGGTGATTTTTCTCTTCTTTTTATACTTTCCTCCAACAAACATTTGTATTTCCAGAAAAAAATAAATAACAATAAAACAAAAGTAACTTCTATGATTGACATCCAAATCCTTGCTCATGTGGATCCACATTAGGCTGCCCTGGGTGCCAACCAATCCTGATGCTGGGCGTGGGTCCCAAAAGGCTAAAACAAAGGAGAACCATCATATCAGACACAGTTTGGAGTGGGAAGTGTCACAGGGTTGGGCATATGTCAAAAAATTATTAAGGAGAATTAATAACCAAAAGGCAGGGAGACTGAATATAGACACCCAAATCCAAAAAAGTGAAATATATAGTTTCAATTTAGAGCCAGGGCTGAGTCAGAGCAAGACAGAAAAAAAAGGGGGAGAATATGAGCAAGTTAAGGAATTGGGGAATTCTCAAAAAGGACCTGGGGCTTTTTTTCATTTGGGTTTCTGGCTCTCAGGAGGTCAGGCTGACTTAACTGCATAATGTTAAAGTAGCAAGGAGAGAGAAAAATTATTTAAAATATCCCATTACACAATTTTAGAATGTTTAATGTGCTTTGAGAAACACCCACATTTCTAGTCTTTTTCTTTTCTGCCACATCCTCATCTGTCAAAATTCGTGATGATCTAGCTCAAGTTCAACTTTCTCTTTGACATCTTCTTCAGTCCTCCAATTGGATGTGATTTCTCTTTCCTTTAAAATCCTGCAGGTTTTATTTATACTATTTGTAAAGAATACAAGTTTGTCAGCACAGTGAAATAGGAAACTAGTCTTTCAGGTTTGAGGACTTACAGAAGCCTGGGTTGACACATATTATGCCCCTTTATGTGACACATTGTGTGTAACTTTTCATGAACTAGCTAAATGACAAAGTGCTATAAATGTACACGTATTTATTGAGAAAAACGATAAGGAAGGTTGTCACCCAGTACAAGTACACTCCTCTTGGAAGCTATGTTTTATCTTAGTAGCTAATACTTTCACTTATCTGCTAGGTAGTTTCCTGCTTGCTTTTGATTCATAAATTATTCTTTAAAAGCTGGTATAGTTCCTACTGTGAGAATTTACACATTAAATTTTAATCTAGAACATTTCCTTTATATAGCCTGGTAAGATTTAAGTTAGGCCTCCAAGCCACTGACATTTTCTACTTAATCATGTTTCATTAATGCTGTTGAGATTAAGACAGAAGAGGGAAAAAAGGAAATGGGACAGACTGTCATACTGTCATTTTAAGGAAATAAAGATACCAACGCATTATCATTGCTGCTATTTCCCCCATTATACAGATTTTCAAATTAATGAAATGACTTCAATATTTCTGATTCCTAAACTTTTTCTTCTGGGATGTGATAGTCTTTTTATGTAATAGACTATTGCTATTTATGATTATTTTGTTTTGTCTCTAATAATCTGCAAATTGACTTTCTTTTCTTATTGATTTATGATCAATTTGTGATGTACTCTGAAATGAACTTTCGGCATCTCACATAACGAGGCTGTAACTCTTCTTATAACTTCTTACTTGACTTCTCCATTAGGGACCCCCACAGATGCCTTAAGCTCAAAAACCAAAATCATTGTGTTCACCCATTCTATCCCTTCTTTTGAGAGATTTTCTTCTAGCATCTGGGGTCATTCTGGTTCTCTGTCCCTTACCTCCCACATCCAACCAAATACCAGTTTTTCTCAGAGCACACAAAAAATAATTACAAATAGGATACAATTCACTAGGATTTTAGATGATACATCCATAGTGCCCCCTATTCTTTGCCTAGTGCAGAGCCAATTGAAAAACAGGGTGTCAGCAGAGATTATAATGTTGTGTTAATTGCTGCTAAATTCTTGAAGTCAGTTGTAAGAGAGTTAAATGCCTAGAATGTCATGTCATGGTAGCCCTGGATTCTCCCATCTGTGTCTTTAGGAAATTCTGTTGGTAAATTTAGTGTTGAAAATGAACTTAAGCTTCCTGTTCCCTCCATCCATCCTCTCCCTCCTTATAGAGAGGGGAGAAAAGACATTGAAATCCTCAGAGATAGCAGATAATTGACATGAAATGTAAACCAAAGACTTGCATCATTTGTCTTTTAGAATTTACCATATGCCAATAATTGTTTATACCTCTTTTTTAAAATGTAATTGTTTATAACTCTTTTTCCCTCCATGAGAGTAGGAACTCTGAAAGCACAGATTGTATGCTGCAAGATAAATGACCAGTACATTTTTACTTCAGGATGTTTACCACCACACAAATACCAAAAATACACAAAACAAATATTTAGATTAGAAGTAACCTAATATCCATTATATGAGCAGATTTGATGAATTGTGTTATAACCACAATGGAATACTACACATATTCTAAAATGCATGTTTTTAAAAGTATAGTGAGTAATAATAAATTTAAAAGCCCTGACATCATAGGTGGTTAAAGTTGCAAAATAGTTTATAAAAATTATATATCAGTATTTAAAATTTACCTACATATATTCATAGGTAAAATCACCTAATTTTTAATAGGAAACATACCAAATATTAACCATGTTTATTATGGGTGATTTTATCTTTTATTTATGCTTTTTGACTTTTTCCAAATAACAAATATTAGAAAAAATATTATAAAACAAAATAATCCTGTGAACTATGGTTCGCTGGGTTTCTACCTCTGGTGCACAGTGCTCTTCATAGTGTTGACATTCAATAAATCTTGGTGAATTGCTAGGAATATTGGGGCCATTGATTTGTTGACATCTTCTTAAAGCTTTCAATCTTTATGTTCCTATAAATTCTCTGGTGAGTTAATCTGAAAATGTGTATTTAAAATTATTTCCCCATCTTTTCAAATAAGGCACCAGTGTATCATTATTGGCTTTACCTATCCATTCTTTGTCTTGGGAAAAAAAACACATACAAGAGAGCTTCCTGTTATCTGAGAAATGAATCTTCAGAGTGACTAGTAGGGTAGACCATCTGCCAATTCCTAAGTAAAACATGCCATGTTGATTTTAACATATCCAAATTGATGTTTTAAGTTGTTCTTCCAATATCTGTTAATTTTCTTTCTCAATGTTTATGTCTCAGCTACTCTACCCATCCCATATGGCATTCTTTCTGGGTATCTGTATCTGTATTCATAGTTCATTAAGAAGATTAAAATATTAAATATAATAACTTTTATGTTTTTGTTAAGGAATTTGGTTATTCTCCTTGTTTTTCATATGAAGGAGTATAATTAGCCAGTTTCCTATAGAGATAAAAGAGGCCCACAGCTCTTGAGATCTTTTATCTCAAAATATTTGGGTTTTGTATCAATGTAAGTTATTTAAATTATTGCATTTTCTTTCTATGTACCTTTCTTGTAAGCATACTTTGTTAAAATTGTGTCATTTTTTTTTTTTTACATTTTTCTTGTATCAACAAGAGTTTCTTTTATAAGTCTCTCTACATTGCCAGTATCTTTACTTAGCTCTTTGTACTGATAACCACAAGTAACAATGGGAAGCTACTTATTGTAAAGGGTAACTAGGCATACACTTAAAATCTGTACAGAAATCTGTGGCCTACTGAATGTTTGATGTAAATGTTTGGTATAAATTCTTAATGTTTGCCAATAAAAATCTGCCTTAGCAATTGAACCACTTTTCCTCTTGGTTTATAGAACCATAATCATAAATGCTTTTCATTTTTACCCAAAGTCTCTTTTCAGTTTTAGTGTTTCTTTATTGTACTTTACTTTATGACTTTCTTCTATTTCCTAAATATCAAAATATACCTGTATTTTCAATACTAAAAGTATCACAGATCTGGGTTTCCTTGCTGTCAAATGCAGACTCTAAGAGAGCTCCCAATGATTCTTGCTTTCTGGGAATTGTACCCTGAGTAATTCTTTCCACTTAAATGTGGGTTAGACCTAGTGATTCCTTTCTAGTGAGTAGAATGTAGCAGAGATGATGAGATGTCACTTATAAGATTAGGTTACAAAAAGACTGTGGCTTCTGTCTTGGCAGTCTCTCTCTAGACATCAGCCAGCAAAGAACTGAGGCCATCAGTTCAACAGCCCATGAGGAACTAAATCCTATCAACAACGATGTTGAGGGAAGTTGGAAGTAGCTCATCTCCCAGTTGAGCCTTCAAGTGAGATTACAGTCTTAGCCAGCACCCAAAATACAACCCCATGAAAAAACCTTGAGCCAGAGACACCAAAGTAAGCCACACTTAAATTCCTGACCCACAGAGATAGTGAGATAAATGTTCATTTATTAAGGTGCTAAATTTTGGAAGAATATGTTATAAAGCAATAGATAACTAAAACACCCACCCAAATACCTTTTCTGATATTCTTATATAAGGGGAGTTTTACAAGTATAATTTTATAATTATTTTACCTTAAAAAATGTGGGAATTTAAGAATTGCAAGATGTTGGACTATGTTTAAGTTCGGAATATACAATCTTGGTTAAAAGAGATAGAGATGATCTTACGTTTTCTAGCATATTATTACTGCAATATTGTCTATTCCTTAGTGCAAGCAATGATCAGAGAAGATTCAGTCCTCCATGTCTAAAGAGCTAAACACAGAATTGCTTAAGTCTGTGAGAAAGCAGCTCTCACTTCTTATGAAGCAAGCTTGAGAAAGATGAAGCAAAGAAAATGTGGCTACTGTTCCTATCAACAGAAACTGGAGGAAAGGGAAAGAGAGAGGAACTCTAATATTAAATTCTAGTCATAGGCCAGGGCTGTAGGATTTGGCATACTATATTCTGCCTATTCAAATCAATTTAAGATCTATAACTCTGCTTCTTGGTTTAGTCCCAGAGCAAACACAACTGTGGTCAAGCCACATTCTGAGAGGTGCATCAGCATCCACTTCTACCTCAAGAGAACATTGCTCTGACCATAGGATAACCCATTACAATGATACAAATTGGAGCAATGTCTTTGTTTTCAGTTTTTACCCTGTGGCTGTGCTGATGTCACCACCCTCTGCCCCCAAACACTTGCCTGACTAATTTATCAAGGTCAGAGATGCCTAATCTAAGTTGTGCAAATCCAATTCTCTTTCTTGGAAACATGAAACTTGAACAGAGCCCCATAGAGAATCAAGGTTACTAGCACAGAGATAACTAATGTCAACACTCAAGAGAAGGTTCAATAGTTTCTGATATTGAAGACCCAGAACAGCCTTTGTCCTGAGACTGTGTCAAGGCAAGATGGTGGTTCAATATATTTTTCACTTCTGTGTGCTATCTTAGTAATCTAATAAATTTAACTTTCTTGCTTGAGTTAGCCAGAGTAATTTTCAGTTATTTAACAGTTATGCCTCGACCTACCTTATTTATAAACTACATCCTTATTAAATGAACTTATGCTTAAAGATGTTGGTCTGTTACAAGTCTGTAATTTAATCTTTCTGCACAGGTGAGTTAAGAAAAAGACAAATGAACTGTTTTTATAACTAAATTGGTTATGATTTTTTTGATTAAATAAGTATAAATTTATTATAGTCATAGACTGATGAAAACAAGAATATGTGGGATATGCAGATAAATAATTAAGGCATTTCTACTTGGTGTCTTTTTGATTAGTTTTTCTACAGTCCAAATTACTTTCTTCCTACTTATTTTTCTTATTTATTTTGATTTGACTTCTAATATATTTTTGCATACACATAATCATAGATATGGAGTGATATATACCCATCTCATGATTTTATTTCTATGAAGTATCTAAAATAGGAAAACTCATAGAAGCAGAAAATAGAATGGTGGTTTCCAGAGGCTTAGGGAAGGGAAAGTGAAGAGTTGCTGTTCAGTAGGTATAAAGCTTCAGTCATGCAAAATGAAAAAGTTCTAGAGATCTGCTGTGCACCATAGTGCCTATAGTTAACAATACTGTATTATACACTTAAACATTAATTAAGAGAGTAGATCTTGTGTTATGTGTTTTTTACCACATTTTTTTAAAAGCTACTTTCAAAGTGATACTAACAAATGTCTAGCCAAAATAAGATGCCGTTATGACTTTTGATCAGTTGCATCTTAAAAACAAATATTGAATTTAAGATATGGAAAATATCCTTAGAAGGCAAGGCCGTAAAATCTCAAGACCATTCTAAAACCCAGTGGAACCTTGTGATCTCTTGTACGTAAGACACAGGTTGAGACCAGATCTTGGTAAGGTTGCATACTGACTTTCTATGAGTCTCATGTAGCTTTTGTGCAGTCACTCAGAGTGTTCTGAATCACTAAGTCTTTGATTAAAACTGCATCAGAGAAGTTCTCTTATTACTCTAATTCGTTTAGAGCCATCTGGAAGAGCAAGATAGTATTTTAGTCTTATGTTATCTTACAAATCTATTATTACAATTTAGTCATTGGGAAGATTATTTGCATCCTCCTTAGAAAAAGACGCAGTACAATACAATGATTAAAAGTGTGAGATTTCAAGTTATTTCAAATCTTAAGTCTCCTGGATTTCAGCTATTCATCCATTTTAAAGAGTCTGGTCAGATCATCCTGGCAGATTTCCATATCAGTGTAATACTCTAAGGATTTTTACTTGATGGATGAATATTTATGCCTGTTTGGTTACCTCTCTTCTGTGGCTGAGCAGCTGTGTCCTCCTGGTTATGAAAGTTGGTTGGGCTAAATTAAAATGACATTGCCATTTTGTTTCTCCTTCTATTGCTGCCATTATGTGGGAAGGGAAACAACTTCAGCCATTTATTCAATAAATATTTATTCAGCCCTTATTAGATGCCAGAAACTGAAGATAAGATTGTTAACAATAACAACAAAAAACATTACAGTTCCTGACTTCACAGAGCTCATTTGTGTAGGGTATCCAAAATGGTGACCCATACTTCTGCAACCCATCCAAACTGCAAGGGTCCAACCTCCAAGTAAGGGATTTTTAGGGATATTGCTTACTTTCTTCCCCCAAACAGCATCCCAGTCTTAATTATGGGATATATGTGTCAAAGGTGAGCATCTTCCTCTTATTTAGATCAAATATTATTAAAAATGGCAAATATATTTTAGATTCTGCAGTAAGGGAATTTGGTAATTTACTAATGTCTCTGTAAGTGGAGATTCCTTTATTGTTTCCTGTTGTGCTTATTATTTTGATTAGTGTGATATGAAGACATGGAGTCATATACATCAACTTTTCTGGAAGTCCAATTTGATTCGAGGTTGCACATTGAAAAACTGACTGACAAACATTCCTCTGATCTTTTACATCTATCTTGGTCACTATTTCAACTGCTTTTCAAAAATGATTCAGATGAATGCAGACTGAGATTTAAAATTTTATGAATAAGCTTAACTTTTTTCAATCAAACTTTATTTTATTTTGTTTTAAAGATTTTATTTGTTTATTTTAGAGAGAGAGAGAAAGCACATGACTGGGGGGAGGGGCAGAGGGAGAAGGAGAGGGAGAGAATCTCAAGCAGACGCCCTGCTGAGCATGTAGCCTGATGGGGGACTCGATCGCACGACCCATGAGATCACGACCTGAGCCGAAATCACGAGTCAGACACTTAACCGACTGAGCCACGTAGGTGCCCCTTATCATCTTTATATACATCTTTCCAAAATATCTCATAGTCATACACACACTTACAGGCACACCCATGATTTTGCCCACTCCTTTTAATTTAAATAAGTAAAATTATTTAATGCTATAAGTCCACTTTGTAATCAGCTTTTATCACAGAAGATATATCATGGATATATTTAGATTTCAAAAAATATAGATCTATAGCATTTTTTAATGGTTGCACTATAGTCCATTTCATGCCATAATTTATTTACTCAACCTTCACATTTAGTTTTCTCTGATTTTATTTGTTTTTAGGAAATTTCATTCAGGTAATGTCTAGTTCCTTGTTATAAATTTTTTATTTATTTGTATCCATTTAAGACTTCATAAAGACTCATTTTGCCCATTAAATTCCTAAAATTAGAAATAATTACACAAAGTATTGTATTATGAAGTAACATTGATTTCATGCTTTTTCTTTTCTCTATTCAACAAACATTGGTAATTTGGGTTTAGCATTTTTCTCTGGCCACTTTCCATTAGTTTCAAACTGTTCTCCTTCCAAATTTAGTAATGTTTATTCCAGAATGAATGTATTAAATCTGAACTGTTTCATTAAAGCAGCCAACCCCCAAAGTAAGAATAAAGAGAAAGACAAACATACCATCCATCCAGGGGCCAGGGCATTACCAAGATAATTCTATCATCTGTCTCTTTCTTCCACCATGTGAAATTTTGCATTC
The DNA here is from genome assembly GCF_004348235.1 of Phoca vitulina. NCBI lineage: Eukaryota > Metazoa > Chordata > Mammalia > Carnivora > Phocidae > Phoca > Phoca vitulina. Next base: position 3,962,120 of record NW_022589722.1, read on the forward strand.
TTATCTACTGGTTTCCTAGGCTGCAGCCAGGAGAAGGAAAGAAGAGAGGTATCTCTCTTACCCCCCAAACACATTCAATCAAGCACAAACAAAGGCAGAAGTATTGTGAATTTGTCACTGAGTCACATCTGGTCCTTGCCTCCCATTCCTTCATACTTTGATTATGTATTCCTGGCTTAGAGGGACAGGAGAAGAAAACAAGGGAGGCCTCATGAACTCTCCTTGAGATAAAGCAGGTAATAATAATAACTAGCATTATTTAGTATTTACTTAGTACCAGGAAATGGTCTAAGCCTTTTATATGTGCAAACCCATTATTATTTGCAGTTTATAGATGAGGAAATGGTACAGAGAAATTTAGCAACTAAAATCAAGTAGCTAGTGAATGACAGAATGGGGTTTAAACCCAGGTTAGTCTTATTTTACAACCTGCCTTCCCAACCAATTTGCTATGTTTCTATCTTTAGCTTTATCAAGCTAATTAAATGAAATAAATGCTTGGCAGCCCAGGCATCTAAATTTCTGACAGGATTTATCTACTAAACTTAAATTAAGATTAATCATTAGAATCAGACAACATAAAAGAAATTGTTGTTAGTCCCCATAGACAACTGTTCCAGCTTTATGGTGACCTCAAATTATGTTGTCAGTGCTGATTGTGGGAACATCCTTCTAGACCCTGATGCTCCTTATCTTCAAAACTCTTAGCTGGTGGTCTTGTAACTGCCAGTTCCATTGCACACTGTCGAGGATCCTCTTTAGCTGCCATTTTATCCCATTGATGTAAATGTCGTCATTACTACTGCCACACCTTGTACAGATTCCAGGCGCCAGGCCACTGGGTGGGCCCAGTGAGACCAGAGTGTCACTTGCACACTTCCTGAAGCAAGCTTTCTCTGCCTTTGGAGCTGGGGTTCCATGTTGGGGCCACTTCTCCAATTTCGCCTTGAATGCTCATAACACTCTTCCCTTGGAGAGGATTTCACTTTTAGCCACTGAGAAGCTCCATGTTCGTTTCTCAGTCTTAGTTCCTAAGAGTTAACCTCATCCCAGTCTCAAGTCCCACCAGTAGCCTTTCATCTCCTACTTTGTTATCTGGTTTCCTTATTGCTATATTGAAGAAGAGGAGAATTTTGTTTATTAGTTTTTTATCCACGTGTGCCTACACTATATTGATAGGTCCTTTTCCAAACTTGTGTGCTAGGCTTCCAAACATTCGTTTAACATATTTAACTTACAATCTTAACTTAAAATCTCCAGTTAAGATTTTCATCATACTGCTTTACATTAAGTTGAATAAATGCAGTTTAATAATCCACTCCCTTTGGGGAGAGGTATGGTTAAGTAATTGTTAAGTCTGTATTCAATAATTACTCGTATTGTCTGATTTGAGAGAAGCATGTACTATAAAAAAATCTTTTCTACAAAATGCATTTTGAGTGATTTTCAAACAGTACCATTCAATAGTAGCAAGCAAATCATGATTTCCATTTTCAAGGTTGAGAGGCAAAGTAAGAGAGTAATTGTTGGAGTACAGTATTAAAAATACCTAGAAACTTATGTGAACAATGTGCTCATTGGAGTAGTAAAAAATTTGCATTAAAAATTTAAAATGTTTGAAAATCAAATAGCTTTTTAAAGAAATATTTATATACTAGTTGGATTTTAAATGGGATAATTAATTAACATTATTTAGGGGCATCTGGGTGGCTCAGTTAGTTAAGTGTCTGCCTTCGGCTCAGGTCAGGGTCTAAGTTCCTGAGATTGAGCTCCATGTCGGGCTCCCGGCTCAGTGGGGAACCTGCTTCTCCCTCTCCCCCTGCTCATGCTCTCTCTCTCTCTCTCTCAAATAAATAAATAAAATCTTTAAAAAATTAATTAACATTATATAAAAAACAATTAGGAACAAATAAATAATAAATAGCTGTGGTCCTGGGAAAATTTTAGTTTGTAGAAGCTACCACTAAGCAGAAGCAAATTTATGCTAGTTCTACTTTTCTCCAATTATTCTTCAATAAAATATGAAGGTACTAAATAGGAGTTTTACTGATCAGCAATTGCTGCAATAATGCTACATAACAATCCCCAAATCTCGGTGATATATATATGTATATATGGGGCTAGGGTCTCTATATATATGGTCAGCTGGGCTTGGCTGGTTCAGCTGGGCTTGGCTGCAGGCTGCAGTTTGATTTCAGATATACTCCATATATCTTATTCTTGGGCCATGAGTTTCTTGAGGGCACTCCCTTCTCATGGTAATGGCAGAAGTTCAAGTATACAAGGCAAACTGTGCAGTCACATTTGAAACTTAGGCTCATGTTACTTCCATTAACATGCCATTGGCTGAAGCAGGTTACTAAATATCAATAATTCAAGGAAATATACTCTGTTTGCTCTACTGGGGGCACTCCAACATTAAATCAAAGGTTATGGACGTATATTTCTATCACAGGGAAGAAGTGAAGAATTGGAGGAAATAGTCTAGTGGTAAATACCACTAAAAGAAATGGAATTGAAGTGTTCTAAAGTTCTAGAGTTGTCAGGGAAGTATAAAAGTTATATTTCATATAGGTCCAACATACAAATTGTAATCTCTAGAATAACCAAGAAAGAATAGTAGAAGCATGCAGTTGGCCTTAAAAGTCAAAACAATTACCTGCTAGGGACGCCTGGGTGGCTCAGTCAGTTAAGCGTCTGCCTTCGGCTCAGGTCATGATCCTAGGGTCCTGGGATCAAGTTCCGCCTCGGGCTTCCTGTCAGTGGGGAGCCTCCTTCTCCCTCTGTCTCTGCCTGCCCCTCTCCTTACTTGTGTGCTCTCTCTCTCTCTCTTTCTCCATCAAATAAATAAATAAAATCTTTAAAAAAAAATTACCACTAAAAAGTGATGAATCCTGTGTGGGGCTTATGTATATGCAGTCTGAAGCAATTCTGAGTTTACAAGCCATAAAGAGAAGCTCTGGAATTTGGATAACCTCAAACATATCAAGCCACTGAAGTTGATTTCAATATGACATCTGTATTATGCCCCTCCACTTCAGTCCTCTAGTTTTGAGCATATCTACCTGGAATCTTCTTGTTGATAGAACATCCTTTTACCCTTTAAAGGAACTAGTCCTCTTTCAAAAGAAAACTAAATATAATTGTGATATAAGGAGATTCATGTGCTTACGGAAACTTGAACATGAATATTTTGCCTTAGTATCTCATGCAGTTTCTTGTGTGCCATTCAGAAAAAAAGGTCATGCATAGCCAACAAAAGATAAGCCCATGCATATCAAGCAGTGGAGATTTGGGCTCTGCTACATTTCTGTTGGCACTTCGCTTGGCTGAAAGGGTCAAGGGACAACGGAATAAAATAGTTGCCTGTGTGTTTTGCTATTCATTACAGATTCTCCATCTGGATTTAACGTTCATTGGAGCAAGGTCAGCAAATGGTCAATAACCAGTTAGTATGCATCATATTATCTGATACTCAGGAAAGTGGTCAAGGACCAAGAGGACGAAAACATAGGTTTGGCTCTGTTCAATCAGAAGTCATAATGTGAATATGTTTTTATTTAGGAAATGAGTGAAAACAGAACACTCTTTAAGGATATCACTGCATTGAAAAGTCAAGAATAATTAGCTATTTTGTATCTTTAAGATTTTTCTAAGATGAATTTCACCTTTCTAAAAATGGATAAAGTAACACAAGATGATCTATTATAGCAGTTTGCTAACTTAGTAATGATATTTTAACGACCAGTAGAGCTCATTTTAGTCTGTCTGGTTTCTTCCAGCCAAGAATGCACTTCAGTTTCTCACACATAGGTATTTAACCAAATCTAACTTATTTCCGAGTTCCAGAGATGTTAGTACATGTATTATTAACTTATGCCAAAACTTTACAGGCTTTCCAATTGTGGCTTTCCAAGGGGGGAACTGAATTCCACCTTTTTAGAATAACCCATTTACTTCCTTCTCTCTTGCTGTAGAGGATTATACAACTGTTTAGTGTTTAATCTCATCTTGACTTTGATTCCATGCTAAACCTTTCACTTGTATTTAGCAAATTTTCCTTCTCCTTCCTAATTTCTTCTGGTCTCCCCAACCTCTATTCACTCTTCTTAACCTCAGCCTGACCTCACCCTGAACTCAGTATGTTAACAGTGTCTCTTCTTAGAGGAAGGAGAGTTGATTAGAAAACCCCTTTCACTTCCTCAGTCTTTCTGGGCTTCTAGTTGACCCTTGAACAACATGGGGTGGAAGTGCATGGCTCCACTTACACACAGATTTTTTTCAGTAAGTACAGTATGGTGCTGTAAATGTATTTTCTCTTATGATTTTCTTAATAACATTTCTTTTCTCTAGCTACTTTATTGTAAGAATACAGTGTATAATAGACATAACCTACCAAAGATGTGTTGATTGTTCATGTTATTGGGAGGGCTTCTAGTCAATAGTAGGCTATTACTAGTTTGTTAAATTTTCGGAGCATCAAAAGATAAGCATGGATTTTCAACTGGGCAGAAGGGTGGCTCCCCTAACCTCTGTGTTGTTCAAGGGTTAACTGTACACCACGTCTGTTCTTAGAGCAGAAGGAAACTTCTCCCTGTGTACTGGATCTGACATTGAAAGATCAACCATTTCAAATGTCCTCTTTCATTTCTTTAATATCTCTAAAGATACCCAGAAGTTAAATTTGCAAAGTAGATCACTTTTTCTTTTCCAAAATGTTTTCTTGATCCTAAAACTACTTGTCTCCTGAATGGCTCCTCTAAGGCAATGATGTCACTTAGGCTTCAAGCTAAAAATCTTCTCAGTCTTCTCGATTCTTACATCTCTATCTCTGCCCCCTGTTATCTTACCCTCCACACAAACTCACTCGTGTAGTAACCAAACCCTATGAATTCTACCTCGAAATGCTTTTCAATTTTATCTTCACCTCTTTGTTTCCACTGTCACTGCTTTTTTCCAGATGAATATTACTGTTTATTTAAACTTCAGCAACTATCTCCTAACTGGGTTTTCTCCCATCAGTGTTTCCTTTTACTCCAGTTCACTTTCTACATTGTAGTGGAGGAAGGGAAGGAAGGAAAAGAGAGAGAGAAGGGAAATTTTATCCATGTTCTTCCTCTTCATAAAAAGTTATTTTAGATCCCTGCCTGCAGGAAAAAGTGCAATTTTCTTGGCTTACTTCAAATCACCTTTCATATTCTGTAGCTAATCTCTAATTCTGGTGTTATTTACATCACTCCCTGATATGTGCCCTTCTGTCTCTAGGAAAAGTCTTAGTGTTTCCCACCCAAGCTAAACTTGTTGACAAATTTATGGCTTCTGATATGTTGTTCCCTCTGTCATTCCACTGAATTTTTTACCTGTCATCTCCTACTCAACTTTTCCACCTCAGCTCAAATATCACCTTTTCTGGGAAGCCTTCCCTGACTTCTTCAGTGTTTTGAAGCCCATTATGGTCCCACATATTCATACATCTATTGTTATACTCAACTTTGAATTGCAAATAATTTGTTTCAATAATCAGTTATTTTTCATAGCATCCTGTTTATACCTCCTTGATGTCTATTAAACTATACTGTAATAACATCTCTATATTCTTTTCCCAAGGACAGTCTCTAAACCAGAACCTGACTAGATTAGAATTGACTTTAGAGTCATTGAGATATTATTAATTTACTCAACCAGAATGTAAATAGATTAGAATTATGTGTTCTCAACCCATTTTTGAGTCATGTTAAGTGCAACAAATTCTATGAGCACTTAATTTTGAAAGTAATGCATGGCAAAGCAATTGTTATACCTAGAAGAGGTTAAAAAATAAGAGAAAAAAGAGAGGAGAATTAAGTCATTAACACACATTTTATCAATTGTTCCAGCTCCTGGAGGTCTTCCCTCAATATGACCTTTGAGTTGCCTGAGTTTGGCAGAGTAACATGTGCTGATACTGCCATATGGCGTCAAAAGGAACCAGCTCACTGGAAAAATATGACCCCCTTATGCTGTAGCTTTTGCCACACTGTGAGAAATACATTTTTTTTTTCCTTTTAAATAGCTTGGGAAGTTTTTTTTCCCCTTTCTTTTAATGTGGTTTGATTTCTTTAAAAGAAAACAAAAAAAATCTCCAATATATCTTGTGTATTTGCAGGCTAATTATTTCTAACAGCTAATATGTATTGTGGGATGCTTACCATGTGCCCACTGCAGTAGAAGATTCAAAAGCAATGCCATATAAAATTTAGTCCCTGACCTCCTCCAAGGAGCTGATAGTTTTGTTGAAGACAAAATGTCTTGCCATAAATTTTTTTTTTCCCTTTCTCCCTTCTTCCCTCTCTTCTGCCTTTACATTTTTCTTTCTCTTCCTTTCTTCCCTCCCTCCTTTCTACCTTCCTCCCTCCCTCTTTCCTTCCCTCTTTTTTTCTCCCTTCCTTCTTTCCTTCCTTCCTTCCTTTTTTTTCTTTTTCTTTTTTCCCCCTTCTCTCTTCTCTTTTGTAAATAGAAAACTATTTGTGTATTAGCATGTGTTTATCCTCAGGACATCAGAGTAATTTACTTTAACTACTTTACTTTTTTTCAGTTCCATGGAAGGAAATGAATTGTCATCTAGGTAAATCTATTTCTTTCCCATGGGTCATAGAGGCAAGTTAGAATATCCTATCCCAATAAAAAATTGACTATCTCTCTATTTATGATTAAATATGGTCTAACTGGGAGATGAAAGTAAGGCAAATAGATATAAAGAGACAAAAGTGTACGTTCATTTTGTGTGGAATTTCTTAATTTGCATCTTTTGAAATAAAAATGGTTGAAAAAATTGTAGATTTCCTAAGGAAGAGTGTCAGTAATGTTTGCCTTAGGGGGAATCAGCCTTACAAGGATTACTTCCTCTAATTCATTACTCTTTTTTTTTAATTTTTATTTTTAATTGAAGTATAGTTGACATATTATATTAGTTTCAGGTGTACAACATAGTGATTCAACAATTACATACATTATGAAATGTTCACCATAGTAACTATAGTTATCATCTGTCACTGTATAATGTTATTACAGTATTATTGACTATATTCCCTAAGCTATCCCCCACACCATCCTTAACTGTGCTATCTTCACATAATGATGTAGTGATCGGTTGAGAATATCACAGCTTTATTAATAGTAATAATACTACGAATACTGATGCTAATAATATACTTTAAAAACTAGAGAGGATTCCATTTTTTTTTCCCTTAGGCTGATACCCTTTTCAGATTTCTGCATCCTGTAATTGTTTCTTGAGAGAAGAAGGAAGAGTTGAAGCTCTCATGCTCAGAATGCCCATGGGAACACACTACAGATGTGAACTTCAACTGCTAGATGTGTCAGAGCTGAAAATGCCATAAGCCACAAGCGGAAATCCTTAAACTTTGAAAAAAAAGTATGAAAGTTATTTTGGAACATGGGACAGTGCCTGAGTGAGGCAAGTTGCGGGTATTAAGATTGATGTCTGAAAAAAAGCAAAAGCAGAGAGAAGTTCTAAAAAAAGGAATGGGAGGACTTTGAAAGCAAACTTCGTCTATTTGACAATTCTAATTAAAACTGAATTTGTGGGGCACCTGGGAGGCTCAGTTGTTAAGCGTCTGCCTTCGGCTCAGGTCATGATCCCAGGGTCCTGGGATCGAGCCCTGCATCAAGCCCCACATCGGGCTCCCTGCTCGGCGGGAAGCCTGCTTCTCCCTCTCCCACTCCCCTTGCTTGTGTTCCCTCTCTCACTGTGTCTCTTTCTGTCAAATAAATAAGTAAAATCTTTTTAAAAAATTTAAAAAAAATAAAAAACTGAATTTGTAATGTCTGTTCAGGCCAAGTTAAGATAATTGATAAATTCTCACAGTACAACTGCTTTGTAGAATAGTGTTTTGTTTTGTTTTGTTATACAGAACTATTTGGTTAGTTACCTCAATTCATTATCTTCCTCATGTGAATATAATCTTTAGATTCACTGAAATTCCATCTCTCTTCTTCTCACACTTCTTACATCCTATATTTCCTACCGAACTAAGTAGAAATCAATTTAATTTACCTTCCACCTTCCCTTTCTCCTTATTTAGCCAAAAACATATGTTTCAATAGTTATAGCACAAATTTTGCTAATAAGCATTATATACTTGAGGCATTGTGATAAAAATCATTACTTGTCATAATATAAATAACCAGCTTCATATATTTGGGATTATAGGTGAATCTTCATTTTAACTCACGGGTTTAACCTCAGCTGTGTAGTTTCACCAATACTTTAGACATGAGATTTGACTTAAAAGGAATCCTGCTGCACACAGAGCAGTTGAGTAAAGAAAATGTGATAAACTCTTTATATCTTGCATATGTTATTTACTGAATTCCTTTAAACCATAGATGTTGTCCTCCAAATGCATCTTAACTCCTCAGAAAAATTTCAACAGAGTTGAAAGATAAAATAATAGTTTAGGGCTGTTGATAAAATAATCTTATTCTCATTTATTTTTGCATTTATTGATGGTTTTGATTTGTACATTTATTTGCATCTTCTAGTTTTCCTCTTGATTAACCACACCAGAGGCTTATCTACTTGGTTGGTTTGTATTGTTTTCAATTTTGCTTATTTCCACCCTTTATCTATTGCCTTCCTACATCTTTCTTTGGGTTTATCGTGTTCTCTTTAAAAACATACTCAATTGCATATGTAGCTCCTTTCAGGCTTTCTTCTATTCTAATAGAAACACCTAAAGTTACAAATTCTTCTCAAAACACCATTTTCCCCACATTCCACAATTTTAAATATGAAATATTTTTGTTATTCAGTTCAAAATCTTTTTAATTTTCATAATGATTTCTTTTTTTAACCATGAGTTATCTGGAGATATATTATAAAATGTTCAAATACATATATTTCTTTAATTTATATTTTTTAACCTCCAACATGATTGAATTGTGACCAGAGAATGTGCACTATGGAATACCTTTACTGTGAAATGTGTTAAGATTTACTTTATAACCCAATCAATCTATGTGAAATTTCAAAGTCTGTTTGAATTACTAAAATTTGCACTTTTTGAACATGACTTTTAACCACTGCTCCCATTTCTTTAATGACCGTTGATCTATAATGTTTCCTATTTTTAGCTGGACCAATTTTGATCATTTGTATTTTTTCCAAAAATTTTTCTCCAGATTTCAACATGCAATACCATTTGTGGAAGGATAGAGTATAAGAGATAGGGAGGGCATGTATTGAGTGGAGCACTACGTGTTAACGCAAACAACGAATCATGGAACACTACATCAAAAACTAATGATGTAATGTATGGTGATTAACATAACATAAAAAAAAAAAAGAGAGATAAGGAATCTCTGGTGTGTCCTGACAGGAGAGTTGTAGATCAGATCCCTAGGGTTCTAGAGCAAGTCCATACCTTTTACAGCATAAAAAGCAGAGCTTTATTCAACATTCCATCGGTAGCTCTTGGCATGCTACTGGGGATCATAGGATAGGAAGCCATGATACAACTCCTTTTAATCTGACCTACCAATCATAAGGTTGGGTAGGCACAGCAGCAATCCATTAAACTATGGAAATGTTTCTTTGGGGTTGGGCCTGAGCAATCAGATAGCCAATCCGTCACCCATACTGCAGCAGTGTGTCTCCTTCAGGTTAGTCACCCCTTTGGGTTTCCTCATAACCCAATAAGAAAGAAGGAAAAATTCTGAATCCTTGTCTTTTTCTGAATGTCATGACAATGTTTATTAGAATTTTAGTGTCACAATGACTTTTTTCCTCCAATTTTATTGCGATACAATTGATTGTATAAGTTCAAGGTATACAAACTAATGAGTTGACGTATGCATATATTGTGAAATGATTACCACAGTAAGTAGTGAACATTCGTCACCTCACATAGCTACAAGTTTTTTTCCTTGTGATGAGAACTTTTAAGATCTACCCAATAATAAGCTGGTTATTTATATTATGACAAGTAATGATTTTTATCACAATGCCTCAAGTATATAATGCTTATTAGCAAAATTTGTGCTATAACTATTGAAACATATGTTTTTGGCTAAATAAGGAGAAAGGGAAGGTGGAAGGTAAATTAAATTGATTTCTACTTAGTTCGGTAGGAAATATAGGATGTAAGAAGTGTGAGAAGAAGAAAGATGGAATTTCAGTGAATCTAAAGATTATATTTTTTTTTTATTTTTTAAGATTTTATTTATTTATTTGACAGAGCGAGAGAGCACAAGCAGGGGAGCAGGAGAAAGAGAGGGAGAAGAAGGCTCCCTGCTGAGGAGGGAGCCCAATGCGGGGCTCAATCCCAGGACCCTGGGATCATGACCTGAGCCGAAGGCAGATGCTCAACCATCTGAGCCACCCAGGCACCCCTATAATACAGTATTATTACCTATAATCACCATGCTGTACATTATGTCTTGAAGACTTATTTATCTTATAGCTAGAAGTTTGTACCCTTTGACCACCTTCACCCATTTTGCCCATCCCCCACTCCTGCCTCTGGCAACCACAAATATGATCTCTGTTTCCATGAGTTTCTGGTTTCTTTTTTAGATTCTGTGCATAACTGAAATCACAGAGTATTTGTATTTCTCTGAGTTATTTCACTTAGCATAATGCAAATCAAATCAAATACAAATGCAAATCAAAACCACAATGAGATATCTCCTCACACCTGTTAGAATGGCAATCATTTTTAAATTTTTTTTGTTTTGATATATATTTAAATATAAAGTCAAGGATATATCCTACTAGACTTAATATAATGTGGTTTAAAAAATAATAATTGTTGGAGGACATATCAAATGCCTTTTTGACCTCTTTGAAGAAGATTAACACTTTTTTCTTTCAACCTATTATTAAGGAAATGATATTAATAAAGGTGGAGGTTAATGTGGGTGGGAAAGGGATTATATTTATTACATGTCTTTATTTGTACACCTGTACTGTTTAGCTAAGTAAATGTTTAATAATTGGTTTTTGAGTGATTTTGCTTTTATAGCTTGCCAGGAAATTTTATGGTATTATCTGTGTGACTATGTGGTAAAGAAGAATAAGAATTTTAGAGACAGAAAAATCACTTGAGACGCAACTACAATATTCTAGTGAGAAAGCAATACACACTGATTTGATATAAAAATCATTCTAGTTGTTCTGTAGAATTTTCCACATTCTAGGTGGTAAGAATATTTCCTCATGTTATTTCCTAACCTTTCTTAATACCCCAATGTTTCCAGAGAATTTAGACTTAAGGTTTGATTAGATTCAAATTCTTTTTTTGTTGTTCTGTTTTCGTAAGTGGGAACTCTTCAAAGGTCATTCTGTGCTGATTATACCCCTTCAGATCAGGAAGCATTTATTTTCTGGCTTTTCATGAAGCTGAGATTGTTCACTCAGTTCAAATGGTAAAAGCTTGATTTCTTCACTTCCAATTTCCCCATGAACTTCTCATTTATTTTTTGTTTTAACTAACCATTGATGACCCTTGCCTGAGTCATTTACTTCTTAAAGGATTGCAAAAATGGTAATTTTCTAATTATATCATTTGCCTGCTCATATTAGGTGGACTTTTTCAGTGGAAAATACTTCCATCATCTACTAGGGCTATTTGCTTTCTGTATTATACAGTTCATATAGAAAGGATAATGGCTTGACATTTTTCTTTAGTTATCAATTTACAGAGAAATAGTTGGTGCCCTAGTAACCCCCAATGGTAAGTGGTTTATTTTTGTTATTTTTGAATATGTTTGACATATAACACTGTGTGAGTTTAAGGTGTACAATTTGTTAATTTGGTACATTTATATATTGTAATGCTGTTGCCACTATAACGATATTTAGCATCTCTATTACATTACATAATTACCTTTTATTTTTAGTGGTTTCACTAAGTTTTAGTGTCCTTAGCAAGTTTGATGATTGTAAGTAAAATATTGTTGTCTATATTCATTATACTGTGCATTAGATCTCTATGGCCTATTTACTACTCTTTGCAAGTTTGTACCCTTAAACAGCATCAATCTTATCTCTTGACCCCCTATCGCTGGTGACCACCATTTTACTCTATGTTTTTTATGGGTTTGACTTTTTAGATTCCACATATAAGTGATATCATGCAGAACTTTTCTTTCTCTGATATATCACACTGAGCCCAATGTACTCAATGTCCATCCATATTGTTACAAATGACAGGATATCCTGCTTTCTCATGGTTGAGAAATATTCCATTGTGTTTGTATGTGAACACAATATACACATATATTATACATACATACGTATGTATATATGTATGGTTATTTCCATATCTTGGTAAATGGTTTTTAAATTCTCTTCATTGAAGATGAAGATGTGGGGAACATTTGTTTATCCATTTTTCTTTTTATTCTTAATAACTGGGTTGTAAACATTTTTAAAAAATGATCTCAAACTCTGCATTCAGTTTTGTAAATCTATTTAAAATATTGTTTATAGGGCGCCTGGGTGGCTCAGTTGGTTAAGCGACTGCCTTCGGCTCAGGTCATGATCCTGGAGTCCCGGGATCGAGTCCCGCATCGGGCTCCCTGCTCGGCAGGGAGTCTGCTTCTCCCTCTGGCCCTCCCCCCTCTCATGTGCTGTCTCTCTCATTCTCTCTCTCTCAAATAAATAAATAAAATCTTTAAAAAAAAAAAAAAAGAAAAAGAAAAAAAAGAAAAAATAAAATATTGTTTATACATATCTTTGTGTTTCATTGCTCTCAGTGTTCACTGTTAATAATATCAAGCAGTGATTTCTTAATTTGATTTCACCCATTGTGTTCAGACATAAATGATATTTAGATTGTACATTTTCTGTTCCTATATGTTATATACACACAAATATACTATACAACCTCAACTTCACTGTTCATAAAATTCTTCATTTTTTAAATTTAAATTCAATTAGCCAACTTACAGCACATCATTAGTTTCAATGTAGTGTTCAATAATTTATCAGTTGCATATAACACCCAGTGCTCATAAAATTCATTTAATAATTTTTTCCTTTGAATAAAGGATTCACCAACCTGATGCTTCCTATCCACTGATGCTTCCCCCCCCCATACTTTTCTTCCCTATTATAAAACTTTTTATTTTGAAATGAATTGTACATAACACATATGAACTATTTAAAAATGAAGAGGGCACGTATTGAGTGGAGCACTGGGTGTTATACGCAAACAATGAATCATGGAACACTACATCAAAAACTAATGATATAATGTATGGTGATTAACATAATATAATAAAAGAAAATTTAAAAAATGACAATAATGCAAGTGTCCATGTGAATTTATGTGAATAATGTGAATATTAAGAAGTAGAACACTTTGTATTATTGAAGCTCCAATGTGCTCCTCGCAATCATGTTTCCTCTCCCTTTCTAGAGGTAACCAACAGCCTGAATTTTGTTACTTCCTTATATTTCTTTGTAGTTTTAAAAAATGTGTATGTGATCACAAAACCTTACATTATTTAAATTTGCCTACTTTAAGCTTTATATTAAATTTATAATGCATAAAAATTCCTTGATACTTTAATTTGCTTATTTCTATGCATTTTAGAAGTCATCCATGTGACAACAACAACAAAAACAAACCACCCAATTTAAAAATTGGCTAAAGACACGAATAGACATTTTTCCAAAAGGACATACAGATGGCCCATAAGCATATGAAAAGATGATCAACATCACTAATCATTAGGGAAAAGCAAACCAAGGCCACAATGAAATATCACCTCATACTTGTGAAAATGGCCACTATAAAAAAAAAAAAGACACAAACAAAAACAGAAAATAAGAAATGTTAGCAAGAACATGGAAAAATTGGAACACTTGTGCACTGTTGATGGGAATGTAAAATGGTGTAGCCACTATAGAGAACAGTATGGCAGTTTTTTTTAATTAAAAATAGAATTACCATATAATCTAGCAATTCCACTTCTAGGTCTACACTTAAAATTGAAAGCAAAATCTCAAGGAGGTATTTGTACACACATGTTCATAGCAAAATTATTCACAATAGCCAAAGATAGCAGCAACTCAAGTGTCCATAGATGGATGAATGGATAAACAAAATGTGGTATATACATACAATGGGATGTTATTAAGCCTTAAAAAGGAAGGAAATTCTGACATGTGTTGTAACATGGATGAACCTTGGGGACATTATGCTTAGTGAAATAAGTCAGTCACAAAAAGGCAAATACTGTATGATTCCAGTTATACAAGGTACCTAATATAGTCAAATTTATACAGACAGGAAGTAGAATGGTGGTTGCCAGAGGCTGAGGGAGGGAGGATGGGGAGTTGTTATTTAATAAGTATAGAGTACCAGTTTTGCAAGATGAAAAGAGTTCTGAAGATTGATTGCACAACAATATTATGCACTTAATATGACTAAACTATACACTCCAAAATGGTCAAAATGGTAAATTATATGTTATGTGTATTTTCCCGCAGGTAAAAAATTTTAAAAAGTCATACACATGAATGTCTACGCAATATCTTCATTACATTTTTAGGAATGAAATTATTTATCCTTGGGAATATTTTCAAGATCAAGATCTTGCTGTTACTTGTCTTTTTTTGTTCTCTTTATGGATCTTTTGTTGAAATTAGTTGTTAATTTTAGTGTAGTCACATTTATCAATCTTTATCTTTATGATTGGCATTTTAAAAACCTTTTTTAAGGGTGCCTGAGTGGCTCAGTCGGTTAAGCGTCTGTCTTTGGCTCAGGTCATGATGCCAGGGTCCTGGGCTTGAGCCCCGCATCAGGCTCCCTGCTTAGTGGGGAACCTGCTTCTCCCTCTCCCTCTACTGCTCCCCCTGCTTGTGCTCTCCCTCTGTTTGTCAAATAAAATCTTTTAAAAAAATCTTGTTTAATATATCTTTCCCTACCTTGAAATATTCTTCTTATTATTAAATATTTTAAAGGTTTCTACCCTATTTAAGTCTTTAATTCGTCTAAAATTGATTTTGTGAAGCACGATATTTACTTTTTCCCCCATATGGATAACAAAATGTCTCTATAGCATTTACTAAATAATATCTTCTTTCCCACTGATTTGCATTTACAAGTCTGTCGTGAATCAAGTTTCTAGATTTCCATGAGTCTAGTTTTGGGGCTCTCATTTGTTTTTCCACTGATTAAATTTTTATGTCCACTGCACTACCATCTTCTTAGATTCATATATTTTTAATGTACAAAAATTGTGTTTTCTAATGTATGTTACTGGGATATAAAAATTTAGTTTTGTTTGTATATTAATTTTGACTAAACTCTTACTAATTTGGTAATTTTTCTGTATTCTTTGGAGACTTATATTTAGAGAATCAGATCATTTGTTGATAATGATATTTTCCTTTTCTTTGTAAGCTTTATTATTTTCATTTTTTTCTTTAATACTGCAGACTAGGAACTCTAGTATAATAGTGAATAAGCAATAACATCTTAGTCTTGTTCCTAATTTTTTAACAAATGCCTTAACATTTCATTATTGTGTATAATGTTTGCCATAGTTTTTTTGCATATGCTTTTTATTAGATTAAGTTTCTTCTGGAGCGCCTGGGTGGCTCAGTCCCTTACGCATCTGCCTTTAGGCTCAGGTCATGATCTCAGTGGCTCAGCAGGGAATCTGCTTCTCCCTTTGCCCCTCCCCCTGCTTGTGTTCCCTCTCCCTCCCTCTCTCTCTCTCAAATAAATAAATAAATAAATAAATAAATAAAATCTTTAAAAAAATAAAATAAGTTTCTTCTATTCTTAGTTTGCTGAGTTATTCACATGGATTTATGTTGACTTATAGCTAATGCTAATTTGGTTAAAATAATTGGCTAAAGTACTTGTATGATTTTTCTCCTTTAATCTGTTAAAGGAAATTACTTTATGCTGAGTTAGATTCTCTAAGGTTAAGCAAACTTGGTCATTATACATTATTTTTTTATATACATTTCTGTATTTGGTTCATTATGTTTTTCTTAAGATAGTTCATTAATTACATTGGTTTGCAATGTTCCTTTTTTTCACTGTCCTTATTTGGTCATGCTGTGAAAATTCCACTAGCCATTTAAAATTTGTGGTGGGAAGAAAAAAAAAAGAAGAAGAATGTAGCAGGAGGGGAAGAATGAAGGGGGGGGAAATCGGAGGGGTAGACGAACCATGAGAGACAATGGACTCTGAAAAACAAACTGAGGGTTCTAGAGGGGAGGGGGGTGGGAGGATGGGTTAGCCTGGTGATGGGTATTGAGGAGGGCACGTTCTGCATGGAGCACTGGGTGTTATGCACAAACAATGAATCATGGAACACTATATCTAAAACTAATGATGTAATGTATGGGGATTAACATAACAATAAAAAAATTAAAAAAATAAAAATAAAAATAAAATAAAATCTGTGGTGGAAAATAAAAATAAATAAAATGTGTGGTGATATTTTCTCTTTATTCTCTGGAAGAGTTTGTATAAAATTGTAGTTAGAGGTTATGGTATTTTCTTTGAATAGAGTTTATTTATTAAATAAATGATTCATTTTCTTTCACGTTTATAGCTACTTTTCCTATCTATTTGTGTCATGACCTCGAAGTTCTTTTGATGGATATTACTGGAGGCTTCTTCTGGTTGGTATTTATGTTGTTCATGCTACATTCTTTTAAATTTCTTCCAAACTTAATACTCTCTTTTCATACATTGTTATCATTAGTTTGTATTGTTTTTGTGTTTTTTTAATGCATTAAGTTCATTATTTAGTTTATTCATTTCAGTCTTTTTATTGGGTCTTTTGTTGAAAAAAAAATGCTTGCCTATATTTTTTGTTCTTTTTTTGCAGGCACGAGGAAGGGTTACACTTAACCACACTTTGAGTTAAAGTGTGGCCGTCTGGCTTGCACTGGCCAGTGAAACATGAGGGTATGTGCCTCATATCACCCCCAGATGTGCAAATCTTCATGATCTCTCTGACTGCTGTGGCACATGCAGAAGCCTCTTGTTGAGAGAGGGGAGGTTGTTGAGCCTCTGTCAGCCTGAGATGCTGAGTGGCTCCAATGAGTAAGAACCTGCCTGTTGACTCCTAGTGATATAAAGTATGAGTTAGAAATAATGTTGTTACTTTTAGTCACTGATATCTTGATACTTGTTTCATAGAATATCTAGCCTATCTTGACTCTTAAAACAACATATTAACATTGGTTGTAACTCATGATACTGCTTGGGTTTCTATTATATTATTTTATATGTTTTACTGTATGTTTGGAATATTTCATAATATATAAAATTTAAATTAAAAATAATGGTAAAAGAATGTTGTTTTCATGTTCATATGTATTTATTTTGAGGAGTAGGGAATTATAGGCTTGAATTGAACAACTTTTTCCTAGGTCAAAATTGCAAAGCATATCCCCACATATTTAATTCAAATTCCCATGATAATAGCACATTAAAACACTTTTATTTTCTTTACTTGAATTCAATTTCTCTATGTGCTTTAATAAAGAGAGTTACTAATTAGTGTGCTTGGTTTCTGGTCTCAGGTTCTTTGCCCTGGGCCATATTCTGGGAGAGACACTGTTACCCTGCTATAATCCCTGCAACAAAACACTTGGGGAATGTTTAGGTATCATTGCTTTGAAACTACATTTCATATAGTAGTAATCTATCCATTCATTAGTTCATTCTCATCTCTGTATTCCAGGAATTATGGTAGAAAGACCCTGCCATCAGGAAGCTTATAGATCAGTAAATTATGGACCATGGGCCATATCCTCTATGTATTCTAGAGTTTCACTGACTCTAAGTCAGTTTTTATGTAACTCTCTAAGTTTTGGGAATCCCCAATGCTAAGTAGGCACTAGAAATATGGACTCACAAAATTCCTCACAGAAAACTTTTTATTCTTCCCCAGAGTCCATCCAGAAATAAGCTTATCAGAAACAACCAGAAATTCTTGTCTCTTCCCTGACCTACTGGGGAGATTTTCATGAATCATTTCTTTTTCAAATCCTTTTTTTTTTTTTTTGAGTCATCCTTTGCTGAGTACAGGTTTTATGTAATATTTTCGGTTGTGACATATGAAATACTAGTCCCTTTTATGTATAAAGTGTTCCAAGAATCAGCAACAAAAACTCCCAAAGCTCAATTGAAAGATGGGCAAAAGAAAAAATAAAGAGTTCAGAGAAAAAGAAATATAAAAGATTCTTAAATGTATGGAAAGATACTCATCACCATGCATAATAAAATAAAGTATGAGATGCCATTTCCCATCTAGAAGATGGGGGAAAAAATCCAAAATTTTGACATGTGTTTTGTGTATCGGCCTGCAGAAGAGACGTTCTTTACAATTCTGGTCAGACTGGCAAATGGTACAACCTCTACTGAGGACAATCTAGCAATATCTCTCAAAATAAAACAGGAAGGGCGCCTGGGTGGCTCAGTCATTAAGCATCTGCCTTCGGCTCAGGTCATGATCCCAGGGTCCTGGGATCGAGTCCCACATCGGGCTCCCTGCTCCGCGGGAAGCCTGCTTCTCCCTCTCCTACTCCCCCTGCTTGTGTTCCTGCTCTCACTATGTCTCTCTCTGTCAAATAAATAAATAAAATCTTTAAAAAATAAAATAAAATAAAACACGAATTTTTTCTATGATCCAAGGAAACCACTTCTAGGAATTAATCCTACAGATATATTTACAAATATACATTATGATGTAATTACATGTTTATATGCTGCAGCAACCTGTGTGTCCATCAATAAACAACTATTTTCTGCACAAATGAATACTTTCTGGTGTTTTAAAAGACAAAGAAAATCTCTACGTACTGATACGGGAATATCTCCAAGATACACTGCTAACTGAAAACAACAACATCAAATCTCATAAGATTGTATACAAAAGGTAGGCTACATTTTGGGTATAAAGGAAAAACAACTACTTATTTTGTCTAGGAAACACTGGAAGAATCATAACTAATAAAAAACATTATTTATAGAAGGAGGGGAATTGATGGGTAGAGATGGGGTAAAACTTATTATATAGTTTTTATTTTTGAACCATGTAGATGCATCATCCATTCAAAAATAAAGTATAAAAGAATAACAACAAACCATAGCTCTTAGTTGTTCAAGCCTCTGTAAGGTCAAAAATTTCTTTGGGCTGTTCAGGTGCTTATAACTCTGGCTTTAAATATTATCTTGATTTCTGAAAGCTGAAGTGTTTTTTTTCTTTTTTCTTTTCCCCATTTTTTTGTTGTGAGCTCACCTATGCATTTAAAATTTAAAAAAGGGGGGCGCCTGGGTGATTCAGTTGGTTGAATCCAATTCTTGATTTCAGCTCAGGTCATGATCCCAGGGTCATGAGATTGAGGCCCACTTTAGGGGCTCTGTGCTCAGTGGGGAGCTTGCTTGAGATTATCTCCCTCTCCCTCAGCCTCTCCCCCCTGCACTTGCGCATGCACACGCATGTGCACATTCTCTCTCTCTCAAATAAATCTTAAAAAAAAAACTTAAAAAATGTATTATCCAGCATTATCGTGATTGCATCGGGAGAGGTCTCTAGTTAGTTGGCTTCTGGGTTGCTAGAGGCCCAGGATATTCATAGGGTTAAGCAGCCACAGGGATTTCTCAAAAGTCAAAGAGCAGAAGGATTTAACTACAAACTCACACAAGGCTTACCTATGTGGTTGTGTGGGAAACAATATAATTGGTTCTTTGTGATCATCCCTTCTTAAAGAGGTTAGGAAAATGAAAGTCAATATTGGCTTGTATATATCATGAAATTTCTGAAATATGATGTTATGGTTATTCTCCCTTGTTAATAGAGTGTGTGTTTAGTTTCAGATATGAGTACAGTTCACCCTTGAACAACATGGGTTTGAACTTCATGGGTCACTTATACATGGATGTTTTTATAGTACAGTATTGTAAATGTATTTTCTCTTCCTTATGATTTTCCTAATACCATTTGCTTTTCTCTAGCTTACTTTATTGTAAGAATACAGTTATATAATACATAAAGCATACAAAATATGTGTCAATCAACTGTTTATGTTATTGGTAAGCCTGCCTGTCAACAGTAGGCTATTAGTAAAGTTTTAGAGGAGTCCAAAATTATACATGGATTTTTGACTTTGCAGGGAGTTGGTGCCCCTAAACCCCCACATTGCTCAAGGGTCAACTGTATATTTAAATACACACTACATCAGAGATCATTTATTCCAGGTACAAGTTTTAGTCATAAAAATGTTTTAATTCCTGAGTATTATCATCCTAAATTATATAAAGTAGTTGCACCAAGGGTAATTAGGTCTTTTACTCTTTAGTTTGCCTCCATTTCTGATATAAATGTGTGGAGGCTGGAGAGGAGCTCGATAAGAGGCTTTGAGGCCTGTCAGAAAATCGTGATTGCTGTTAGATCAACAGTGCTAATTCAGCTGCTACATCATTGCCATACAATTCCTTAGGATTCATCTCATAGAATAAACAATTTAAAGTGGATGATTTAAAAAAATCTAGTTGTGCATTAAATTATGTCCCACAAAAAAAGATATATTGGAACCCTAACTCCCAGTACCTGTGAATGTGACCTTATTTGGAGTAGGTTTTTTCAGATGTCATCAAGGTTTTGGACATAAGGTTTTTGCAGATGTAATGGTTAAGATGAAGTTATACTGAATTAGTATGGGCCTTAATCGTATCTGACTATTATGAGAAGAGAAGAAAGACACAGTGGAGAAAGCCACGTAAAGATGGAGACTGAGATTGGAATGATACAGCTGCAAGCCGAGGAATGCCAAGGACTGCCGGCAGTCACCATCAGCTAGAAAGAGGTAAGGAAATATCCAGCCCTAGAGCCTTGAGAGAGAGCATGGCCTTATTAGCACCTTAATTTTGGACTTCTAATATCCAGAACTGTGAGAGAATAGATTTTTGTTCTTTCAAGCCATTCAGTTTGTAGTAATTTGTTGTAGCAGCCCTAGGAAACATAACACACAAGTCAAGTTCAAAAGATGTCATTTAAGTGATTTCCATTTTCTTTTTTTTTTTTTAAGATTTTATTTATTTATTTGAGAGAGAGAGAGAGCATGAGAGGGGGGAGGGTCGAGGGAGAAGCAGGCTCAATGTGAGACTTGATCCGGGGACTCCGGGACCATGACCCAAGCCGAAGGCAGTCACCCAACCAACTGAGCCACCCAGGTGCCCCGTGATTTCCATTTTCAACCACGGTCATCCCCTGCTGTCATGGGATCAAGATTGGAAGAACAGTAGGATGAGAAATTCGTGCCACTATATCCTTCTTGCATTACTATATACATTAAAAAGACCTCTTTTCCATTTTTGGGGGCTTGGTGTTTAGGAGTGCTTACTTTTATCAAACTCTTTGGTCATTTGATGGAAAATGTAGGCTAAACTTTTTATAAAAATAAAACTAACACTGTCAAACATTGCAGATGTTTATATGTGAAAAGCATCCTTCCCTCCTCCTGGTTCTATCATACTCTTCAGAGAAAACACTCTAAACAGTAATACAACAGTTGCTGTATTCTACATAATAGTTCTATGCCTTATTTTCTTTTATTTTTTTAATAGTGACTCATAGAATCTACCTCATTCTTTAAAAATCACAATATTCTATTGCAAGGGTGCTATAACTAATATACCAAATGTCTACTTATGGGCACTTAAACTGTTCCAATGTATTAATGTATGCTTTAATTAATCATGCTGCAATAAATGTGCTTGCATGTATATCTTTAAGGATTTGTGCATATATATCTAAGGACAAATGCAAAGAAGCAAAAATGCCAAGACATGTACAATTAAACATTTGATATCTAATATCAAATAAGTCTTAATGAGAAATGTTGGTACATTTCCATATCACCCAATTCCCACAGCTAATTCAGAGTACATGAAACTATTAAATAGTAAAATCACAACAAGATTGATTTGGATAAGTTTTACTATAAAGGATATATTCAATTTTAAATCAAATTAAGTAATCATAAAGTGTTTTAGGGATGGAGAAGGCAAAATCTTTTCTACACTCTTGGCCTTAATGTTCTGTGTCCATCAATAGTCAAAAATGTCTTTAAGCAACTTTCCAGGGAGGCACTGAGAAGTTATTTTGTTACAGATGTTTTCCAGAAAATGACTCAGAAGAAAGTGAACCTAGTGAAATCTTTCTATTTGCAAGTATCTATGTTGTAGTAAAGAAATAAAGACACAACTAAACTAAAGCAAGAGAACTACCATTAATGAAGTAAGTTTTTACCCTTAAATTTGAACACTTAGGTTAACTTAGAGACATAGAAACAGTTATGATTTATATTGCCTGTAGTAAACTGGATTGGATGGATTATTTCTGTGACTAATGTGAGAAGTAAAAGAGGAGCAGTGGATAACTAAGGGTGTCACCAATTATTGTTAGGAGCAGTTGATTGCTGACACCAGAATCATAATGTTCTGAGCTCTAAGTTATTAGTATTTTGATGTGAATTTATGCCGAAGTTCTAGGTGTCTATTAAATAACATATTCTCTATATGTAATTGTATGGTCACCCTACATTTAACAGACCATTAATATATATTAGTGTCTATTTTAATCTTCTAAAATTAATTCTGTAATATGGGTTGCACTTTTCACTCATAAAACTTCATCTTTACTAAACCTATAGACAGAAAGGAGGACTTAAGATGGTGGAGTAGTAGGAGGACCTTATGCTTGCCTCTCCCTCGAACACAGCTAGATAATTCTCAAATTATTCTGAACACCCAGGAAATCAGTCTGAAGACAGAAAGAACAAACTGCACAACTGGAGGGAGAAAAGAGACACATTGTGGAAGGTGGGAGGTGCAGTGATATGATTTGGGGGAGAAAAGAATGGTGGGTGCTGCAGAAGGGAGGGAGCCCTGATTCTGGAGAGAGGAGAGAGAGAGAGAGGAAGGGAGAGAGATAGAGAGACAGAGCAACATGCAGGGGATTGCACAAGAAAAACACTTCCCCAAACCATTGACTGAGAAAATGAAAGGGGCTGATTATCATTAGTTTTAAAAGCAGCGGGGCTGAAGGTCTGAAATTTTAGAAGTCTGCACCACCTCTGAGTGGAGTCTGGTGGGCATAGTGGTGCTCCTGTAGAGAAGGAGGGCAGAGGCCTGGGAGTGGACAATGTGCTCTGAAGATCACATGGGTTGCACCAGGAGAGAGAGTTCCCCTTCTTGGAGTGCATTTGGGAGAGGTGGCACTGCATCTCCGGGGACAAAAGAGATGGCAAGGTGCCATTGAACTGCCCCATTCATTAGCACAGAAGCAGAGATGTCTGCTGAGTGCATCTAATCTAGACGCTAGCTTTTTACTAATGGTTTGCCATAAATTCCAAGCCCCTGCACGCACATTCGTGTGACTGCCCTTCTGGGACAAACCGGCACCAGCCACAGCATGGTGAGTCCCTCCCCCAGAGGATCATCATGGGTCTGCGCTGCTTTGGGTCCCTAAAATTTGGAGTTTTGGAACCCAGCTGTGCTCCTGAGATGAAACACAGGGGCACTGTGCTGCCAGGTGGGCAGAGGGCTCAGATACAGACAGGGTGAAGACAGGGATCTGACGGAAGCCTGGAACACAACACGGGAAATTGTTCGCTCTTCTGTTAAGAGTTTCCCAAACAGCAGTAGGCATGAACTCCCCTCTCTAGGGAAGAGAGTAAGGTGGTGCCTTTTTTCACTCCTCATATCACCACAGGCTGACCTCAGCGAGGGGCACAGTGCACACAGTGGAGGCTTGAGCTTACACCAAGCCCCACCTCCCTGCGCTCTGCAGGTGCCTTTTTTAATAGGGCAAGTGTGATTGAGAGCCAGGGCACAGCAGGCCCCTCCCCCAGAAGAGCACAAACCCCACAAACGCAACAAGTGTGCTAATCATGAAGTGCTGCAAAGCCTGAGCTCTAGTGGAAATAGAACTAGGCACAGGGTTTCCTAACACAGAAAAGACAGAGACCTAGACAAAATGCCAAGACAGAGGAATTCATCCTGAAAGAAAGAGCAAGAAGAGGTCATGGTCAGGGAGCTAATCAAAATAGATATAAGTAATATGCTTGAACCAGAATTTAAAACAACAATCATAAGAATACTAGCTTGGGCTTGAGAAAAGCATAGAAGAAACCAGAGAAACCCTTTTTGCAGAGACAAAAGACCTAAAAACTAATCAGGTCAAAATAAAAAATGCTATAAATGAGATGCAAAACCAACTGGATGTAATAGCCACAAGGATGGAAGAAACACAGGAACAAATAAGTGATACAGAAGATGAGATTATGGAAAATAATGAACCTGAAAAGAAGAGGGAAAGAAAAATATTGGATCATGAAGGTAGTCTTAGGGAACTCAGTGATTCCATAAAGCATAATAACATATCATAGGAGTCCCAGAAGAAGAAGAGAGGGGGAAAAGGGGCTGAAGGTTTATTTGAGGAAATTGTAGCTGAAAACTTCCCTAATTTGGGGAGAGAAACAGATCCAAATCCAGGAGGCACAGAGAATACCTATCAAGATCAACAAAAGCCAGCCAACATTAAGACATATCATAGTAAAATTTGCAAAATACAGGAATAAGAAAAGAATCCTGAGAGCAGCAAGGGAAAAGAAATTCCTAACCTACCAGGGAAGACAAATCAGTTTAGCAGTGCATTTATCCACAGAAACTTGGCAAGCCAGAAGAAAGTGGCATGATATATTCAACCTGCTGCATGGGAAAAATATGAAGCCAAGATTACTTTAGCCAGCAAGGCTGTCATTCAGAATAGAAGGAGAAAAAAAAGATTTTCCCAGACAAAAACTAAAGGAGTTCGTGACCACTAAACCAGCCCTGCAGGAAATAGTAAAGGGGACTCTTTGAGTGGGAAAGACCAAAAGCAACAAAGACTAGAAAGGAACAGAGAAAATCTCCAGAAACAATGACTTTACAGGTAATACAAGGGCACTAAATTCATATCTATTGATAATCATTCTATATGTAAATGGACTAAGTGTTCCAGTCAAAAGATGTAGGGTGTCAGAATGGATAAAAAAGAAGGCCCATCTATATGAGGCCTACAAGAGACTCATTTTAGACCTAAAGACACCTCCAGATTGAAAGTGAGGGATGGAGAACCATCTTTTGTGCTAATGGACGGCAAAAGAAAGTCAACATAGCCCTACTTATATCAGACAAACTAGATTTTAAACCAAATACTGTAAGAAGAGATAGGAAGGACACTATATCATAATAAAGGGGTCTGTTCAACAAGAAGATCTAACAATTGTAAATATTTATGCCCCCAACTTTTAACCCCCTCCTTACAGGAATGGACATATCATCTAAGTGGAAAATCAACAAGGAACTATGACTTTGAATGACAAACTGGACGAGATGGACTTAAAAGATCTATTCAGAACATTTCATCCTAAGGCAACAGAATACACATTCTTTTCCAGTGCACATGGAACATTCTTCAGAATAGATCACATTATGGGTCACAAATCAGGCCTCAACAAGTACAAAATGTTTGAGATCATATCATGCGTATTTTCTGACTACAATACTATGAAACTTGAAGTCAACCATGAGAAAAAATTTAGAAAGACCACAAAAACATGGAGGTTAAAGAACATCCTCCTAAAGAATGAATGGGCCAACCAGGAAATTAAAAAAGAAATTAAAAAAAATACATGGAAGCAAATGAAAATGAAACGATGACAGTCCAGAACCTTTGGGATGCAGCAAAGGTGGTCATAAGAGGGAAGTATATAGCAACACAGGCCTACCTCAAGAAGCAAGAAAAATCTCAAATACAACCTTACCTTACAACTAAAGAAGCAAGAAGCAATCTTACCACATTAAGAAACAAGAACAATCTCAAATACAACCTAACCTTACAACTAAAGGAGCTAGAAAAGAAACAGTAAGTAAAGCCTAAAGCTAGTAGAAGAAGGGAAATAATAAAGATTAGAGCAGAAATAAATGGCATAGAAACAAAAAACCCAGGAGAACAGATCAACAAAACTAAGAGCTGGTTCTTTGGAAGAATTAATAAAATTGATAAACTCCTAGCCAGACTTATCAAAAAGAAAAGAGAAAGGACCCAAATAAATGAATTCATGAATGAAAGAAGAGAGATCACAACCAACACCACAGAAATACAATTATAGGAAAAATTATGAAAAATTATATGCCAAAAAATTAGGCAATCTGGAAGAAATGAATAAATTCTTGGAAACATATAAACTATCAAAACCAAAACAGGAAGAAATAGAAAATTGGAATAGATCCATAACCAGCAAAGAAATTAAATGAGTAATCAAAAATCTCCTAACAAACAAAAGTCCCAGGCCAGATGGCTTCCCAGGGGAATTTTACCAGACATTTAAAAAAGAGTTAACACCTATTCTTCTCAAACTGGTCCAAAAACTAGAAATGGAAGGAAAACTTCCAAACTCATTCTATGAGGCTAGCATTACCTTGATTCTGAAACCAGACAATGACCCCACTAAAAAGGAGAATTACAGGCCAATATCCCTGATGAACGTGGATGCAAAAATTCTCAACAAGATAATAGTAAATCAAATCCAACAGTGCATTAGAGAATTATTCACCACAATCGAGCAGGATTTATTCCTGGGCTACAGGTGTGGTTCAATATTCACAAATCAGTCAATGTGACACACTACATTAATAAAAGAAAGGATAAGAACCATATGATCCTTTCTTTAGGATCCTTTAGGTAGATGCAGAAAAAACATTTGACAAAGTACAGCATCCATTCTTGATAAAACCCTCAACAAAGTAGGGTTAGAGGGAACAAAGCTCAGCATCATAAAGGCCATACACAAAAGACCCACAGTTAATATTACCCTCAGTGGGGAGAAACAGAGCTTCTCCTCTAAGGTCAGGAACAAGACAGAGGTGTCCTCTCTTACCATTGTTATTTAACATTGTACTTGAAGTTCTAGCCTCAGCAATCGGACACCAACAACAAAAAATAAAAGGCATCCAAATTGTCAAGGAAGAAGTCAAACTTTCACTATTTGCAGATGACATGATACTCTGTAGAAAACCATAAGACTCCACCAAAAACTTGCTAGAACTGATACACGAGTTCAACAAAGTTGCAGAATTAAAATCAATTTATAGAAATCTATTGCATTTCTATACACTGATAATGAAGAAGCAGAAAGAAAAATGAAGGAATTGATCCCATTTACAATTGCATCAAAAACCGTAAGATACCTAGGAATAAACCTAACCAAAGAGATAAAAGATCTGTACTCTGAAAACTATAGAACACTGATGAAAGAAATTGAAGAGAACAAAAGGAATTGGAAAACATTCCATGCTCATGGATTGGAAGAACAAATATTGTTAAAATGTCTATACTACCCAAAGCAATCTACACATTTAATGCAATCCCTCTCAAAATACTAATAACATTTTTCACAGAGCTAGAATAAACAATCCTAAAATTTGTATGGAGCCACAAAAGACCCCAAATAGCCAAAGCAATCATGAAAAAGAAAAACAAAACTGAAGGCATTATGATTCTGGATTTCAAGCCATATTACAAAGCTGTAGTCATCAAGACAGTGTGGTACTGTCACAAAAACAGACACATAGATCAATGGAACAGATAAGAGAACCCAGAAATGGGCCCACAACTATATGGTAAACTTATCTTTGACAAAGCAGGAAAGAATATCCAATGGAAAAAAGACTGTCTCTTTAACAAATGGTGTTGGGAGGACTAGATAGCAACATGCAGAAGAATGAAACTGGACTACTTTCTTGCACCATAGACAAAAATAAATTCAAAATGAATGAAGGACCTAAATGTGAGACAGGAAGCCCTCAAAATCCTAGAGGAGAACATAGGCAGCAACCTCTTTGACCTTGGCCATAGCAACTTCTTACTAGATATGTCTCCAGAGGCAAGGGAAGCAAATGCAAAAATGAACTATTGGGACTTCATCAAGATAAAAAGCTTCTGCGAAGTAAAGGAAACAATCAATAAAGCTAAAAGGCAACCTTCAGAATGGGAGAAGATATTTGCAAACAACATATCTAATAAAAGGTTAGTATCTAAAATCTATAAAGAACTTATCAAACTCAACACCCAAAACCTAAATAATTCAGTTAAGAAATGGGCAGAAGACATGAATAGACATTTTTCCAGAGAAGATATCCAGATGGCTAACAGACACATGAAAAGATGTTCAACATCACTCATCATCAGGGAAATACAAATCAAAACCACAATGAGATACCACCTCACACTAGTCAGAATGGCTAAAATTAACAAGTCAGGAAACAACAGATGTTGGCGAGGATGTGAAGAAAGGAAACCCTCTTACACTGTTGGTAGGAATGCAAACTGGTGCAGCCACTCTGGAAAATAGTATGGAGGTTCCTCAAAAATTTAGAACTACCCTGTGACCCAGGAATTGCACTGCTAGGTATTTACCCAAGGGATATAAGCACACTGTTTCTAAGGTGCACCAGCACCCCAATGTTTATAGCAGCATTATCAACAATAGCCAAATTATGGAAAGACCCAAATGTCCATCGACTGATGAATGAATAAAGATGTGGTGTGTGTGTGTGTGTGTGTGTGTGTGTGTGTGTGTGTGTGTACTGGGAATATTATTCAGTCATCAAAAAGAATGAAATCTCGCCATTTGCAATGTGATGGAGCTAGAGTGTATTATGCTAAGGGAAATACAGTCAGTCAGAGAAAGACCAAATACCGTATGATTTCATTCATATGTGGAATTTAAGAAAGAAAACAGATGAACATATGGGAAGGAAAAAAAAAGAGAAAGAAGCAAACCATAAGAGACTTCGCTGTAGAGAACAAACTGAGGGTTGATTGAGAGGAGATGGGTGGGGGATGGGCGAAATGGGTAATAGCTATTAAGGAGGGCACCTGTTGCCTTGAGCACTGGATGTTATATGTAACTGATGAATTACTAAATTCTACTCCTGAAACCAATATTATCAATATGTTAAATAAATAGACTTTAAATAAAAACTTGAAAAAAATAATCAAATAAAAAAATTTAAAAATAAACCTACAAAAATCCCCTTTCAGCTATTGTTCAGAGCAAAATATTCAAAGAAGTGACAATGGAGATTGGCAATCCTCTTAAGTGTCAGCATGTAAACTGCTATAAGAATCTGATTTCCTTATAAAACAACACCTGTACAAGATTTGTATTGGCAAGACCATCAAGCTACCTGACCTGGTTTGCCAGTCTCCTAAAATTTGAAAAGACAAGCACATTCCTGCAAAATATGTTTGCTTGTTTATATGTATGTATAATGGTGATGGTGGGGGTTGGGGGAGTGACATAGGTTCTCTTGTGCTGGGCCACCTTACTATCCGGGGTTCTTTGCTTTTCTAACCCCGAACACTGGTGGTGCAAAGACATGATGTTGGACTCCATCAGCTAGCTTGAGTTGTGTCCATTTGCACTTGTCCAATGTTTATTTTCCCAGAGCTAGACCCATCCTGTTCTCTCATGTCTTATTTTCAAGCAGAATTCCTAGCTCTGCAGCTTATGTCCCCTAAGTTCTTTCCATCTGGCCCATAAATAGCCTGTATCTACTTGCGTTTCCTTGGAGACTGTCTCACTGTTGCCTCCTCTCCACAATTAGGGCTACAGCTTTAATCCATGGTTTCCCCACAATGTCATACTAATTCTACTACTTGACCCTTTCCTAGCAGGCTTTATGGCCATTGGAGCACAGTGGTGTAGCATCCCTCTGGGAGTTAGAGTTGACCTATACAACAAAGAGGTAGGATCCCTAGCATTTCCAGGTGGTAGGGTAGGGAATAAACCCTAAAACTTACTTTCAGTGTCCTTCTATCTGGAAGCCTCTGTTTTCCAAAAATTATTAATAATGGATTCCAGCATTCAAAACAAGTAGTTTCAAATAGTAAATTATTACATAACATGCAATGATGATTCAAATATTTTAATTTTGTAAACAGTTTATGGTGCATTATAATAAAGTAGAAAGATTTTTAAAAGCATTGTAACTTTTACTTTGCTAAACTTTGTCTTGCAGCAAAAGGTAGAATAACAAAGATCTGGAAACATTGATTTTGGCACAATTTATTTATTTTTTATATTTTGGTTAAAAATTTGCATAAAGACAGTACTCAAAATGTGTATGTTCATTGCTTTCATATGTTAAAGATTCATCATGTTGTGCTGGAAAAGCCAGGGACTTTGGTCACGCAGATCTGAGCTGGGATAAAAATTTAGCTGTGACATTAAACAGCTCACCTGACTTCCCTGAGGCTCATTTTTATCTCATCTGTATTAATGATAGTTAGATGTCCTCTCTTTCAAAAGTTTAAATAGGAAAAAAATACATTAAGGCATTTAGCACAGTGCTGGTCAGTGCAGATGTCCAGAATGTATTAGTTATTTTTCCAATTGTTTTCAAAAATAAACAATTCTTGGGGTGCCTGTGTGGCTCTGTCAGTTAAGTGTCTGCCTTCATCTCAGGTCATGATCCTAGGATAGAGCCCTATGTCAGGCTCTGTGCTCTGTGCTCTGTGGGGAATCAGGTACTCCCTCTCCTTCTGCCCCTCCCCCCAGCTCCTGCTCTCTCTCTCAAATTAATTTTAAAAATCTTAAAAAAAATAAAAGAGCACAGTCCGACTCTGGCATCTTTGCTGAGGTTCACATTGAGCTGCGAGGTGCTGCTGTGGTGTGTTTAGAATCAGCACCATGGCAGAAGACATCAAGACCAAAATCAAGAACTACCAGACTGCCCCTTTTGACAGCCACTTCCCCAACCAGAACCAGACCAGGAACTGCTGGCAGAACTACCTGGACTTCCACCGCTGTGAGAAGGCAATGACTGCTTAAGTGGGTGATGTCTCCGTGTGCGAATGGTACCGTCGTGTGTACAAGTCTCTCTGCCCCATATCCTGGGTGTCAGCCTGGGACGACCGGCGGGCAGAAGGCACATTTCCTGGGAAGATCTGAACTGGCTTCACCCACCTCTCCTCTGTCTTCCCTCCTTCTCCCAGGGAGGTGAAGCGGGGACCTGGGTGCATGGTGATCCCCACCCTGGGATTCTGAATCATGGCTTAACTAATAATAAATACTCGTTGGAAAAGTGTAAGACTGCGTATGTGTAAAAGAGCCAGGTGATCGGGCAAGAAGCTGTGGTGGGAATTAATACCTTGACCAGTAAGAGGGGCTTCAGGGTGACTGTTTTTTTCTGTTTTGTTTAAGTTTTATGTTATTAAATTGACCACCTTCTCTATATCAGACAATAGAGTGAGTGATACAAAATAGCCCCTGGATGTGCTAAAATTTATCTGTATGTTCCGCTTTATTATCTATACAATTTCAAAAAACTTTTCTTATGTAATTTTTGAACCACATGAAAATAGTATAATAAAAATTCCCATATACCCCCCCAAAAAATAAAATAGAAGAGCAATTCTTCATTCAGATGGAAAATTATACATAAGTCTATAAATACTTTCGAATTTCTCTACTTTTCTTCTTTTTTATTTCTGCAATACAACTCTTGGTAGTAACATGTGATGAGGACACAAGAGTGACACCAAAGAAATCTGGGAACTTTAAGACCAGTAATTACAGAAGATGCTTATGAATAAAACAAGTGAATAACTGTCTAACTCACCAGTAATGGAACTGATTCTTAATACCTTCTAATAAGAAAAAAGGTTAATAAATGAATGAAGCAAAAATGTCCCCACTTAGACCTTTCATTTAAATAGCATTTGGCTGGTTGTTCCCATTGTCTTCTCCCTTACTTCCCACTGAAAGGTCTATGAAGATGACAGAAAGTGTTACAAAAACAACACTGAACACTAAGGTTGATAGGCCACCTAAACTCAGATTTCGCAAAGAGTCTTTGATAAGTACGTGAGAGTTGGTATGATTAGAAAAAACAAAAACTTTCTAAAGGTCACCTCATAGGTGATCCAGAGATCACTTCATAAATAGAGATGATACTTTGCACCTGTCCCACTGAAGTTTCAGTGACTGGATCCTCAACGTCAATAGCAAGCAGAATATTAAGTTTCTGTCCTTCTATATGCTTCTATTGTGTTTTGGGACAACGAGAATACTGTGGTTACACTTCCATTTTTTGCCTCCTGACTCCTATTCTTTGTTTAGTCAAAGAAAGAAAATCCCAGAAAGTCAGTGGGACAATACAGGTCTAGTAATGAAGCATTACTGCCAAAGAGATGTAGTTTCCACAAATAAAACACTACAGCAAGAACTGAACACTATCAGAAATTCCTAGAAGAAACATGTCCTGAAAATTGCAGTACTTTATAGAGCTTATCATTCAGAATAGAAAAGAACAGGAAATTTCCTGTAGGATATGTAGCAGCCACAGTGGTACATAGCTGAACTAGGCATATTCTTGCAAGAAACTGAGAATTGATTCAGGAGCTGTTTATATCAACCTTCTCTCCAGCTATAGATTTGAAAGAGACTTAACCATTATCTAAGAATATGAATTGGGCCAAGGGCAATCCACACAATTTGTCTGTTGACCAATACAAAAGCTAGAAAGATTTGGCTTCATTCAATGATAGCCAAAGAACAAGAAAAGAGAGAGCAATGAAAATACTGTGGAGTAAGGAAAAAGAAACAGCAACTAAAAAAATCGAGGAAGAAAATAATTCTGAAAATAGACTAATATATAATCCATTCTAAGGTTTAGAAAATGAGTAGGCATTCTTAATAGAATGCAAGAAATCTTGGCCTTTTTGAAACAGGAGCAGAAAACAGTAAGGGGAAAACATGATTAGCTAAAAGGAGAACATAAAAAGATAAAAAAGAGAGGTGACTAAATAAGGATTTCAAGACAGTAAGAAAAAAATAGCATGGTTAAAATTCATTGCAGAAGCAAGGAAGCAGAAATAATATTACATAAAATTACATCAGTGATATAAAGAAGCTTCCAAATCTTTTCCAGACATAGTGGGAAAGAACAAAGATGAGAAAATTATGATAGAGAAGATGAAAACATGGAATAAAAATAGAGAATCAATATAGATTTGACAGAAAAAAAGAAATCCCAGGCAAATAAGAATAAATAATAATGAAAATGTAAATAAAAAACAATTTTCCAAATTGAAAAAGCACCTGTTTATGTGTCCAAAGAGCTCATCACATTCCAGGAAAAGGCAAAAAAAAAAAAAATAAACATTTATATATATCCTGGTGTGATGTTTCAGGTGTAATCATAAATTAAAAGTCCTCTTTCCAGAATACAGAAAGCAAACAAACAAGCAACTGAATCTTGACCTCAGGACAAAAATTAAAATTAAGGTACATTCAGACTGTTTATAAATAAGCAACATCTAATAATAATCATATTTATCATTCAATTGAGTGCCTGACACATATAACATGCTTACACATTTTATCTCCTTAATTAAAACAACAGCCCTAGGAGATGGGTAATATATCCCCATTTGGGGAAACTGAGATTCAATTAGCATGACCAAGATTCTACAGCCAGAAAATTGTGGAACTGAAATCTAGCCTACATTTATTTGATTCTAAAACACGTGCTCTTTTATTGTAATATGCAGTCTCTATAATACTGAGGGGAAAATACCTTTGATCTAAAATTTAGTACCCAGCTAAGTTGTTTTTAGCAGAATGTACTTGTAAGAAAGAGGAATCTATTTAACTTCATGGAAAGGAATCTAAGCTGGATAGATCTTTTGAAAAGAATCTCACCATGGCCTTTGTATTTCTAAATCCAGGACTGCTTCTTAGGTACAGAAAGACCCCTTGGTCTGTCATGTCGTTTTTGTTTTTTTGTTTTTTGTTTTTTTAAAGATTTTATTTATTTATTTGAGAGAGAGAGAATGAGAGAGAGCACATGGGGGGGGGGGTCAGAGGGAGAAGCAGACACCCCGCCGAGCAGGGAGCCCGATGCGGGACTCGATCCTGGCATTCCAGGATCATGACCTGAGCCGAAGGCAGTCGCTCAACCAACTGAGCCACCCAGGCGCCCCATGTCATGTCGTTTTTGTAATAGACTAGGAATAGAGTCAGCGTACACCCTTTTACCTCTTGCTTATTTCCCCACAAGTCAGCCTGCAAAGAAGCAGTGACTCCCCACCACTGCTCCTGAAATAGAATCATGTCCTTTTTCCCTTGAACATATAGAGTTTCATATAAATAGATGCAAGACATTGATATTACATTTTTTTTTTTAAGATTTTATTTATTTGCGAGAGAGAGAATGAGAGACAGAGAGCATGAGAGGGAGGAGGGTCAGAGGGGGAAGCAGACTCCCTGCTGAGCAGGGAGCCCGATGCGGGACTCGATCCCGGGACTCCAGGATCATGACCTGAGCCGAAGGCAGTCGCTTAACCAACTGAGCCACCCAGGCGCCCTGATATTACATTTTTGTGAACTATCCACTGTCAGCAGGGCACTATCCACTTATTTAGATGACCCAGGAAAAAAGAGTCTAGTGATAGACCAGTGGAATATACGATGAGCAAATTTGTGTGATCGAATGAAATGCTACAAAATGAATAGATATTGTGTGACATCGAATGAAAGTTTGAGAATACTCTGAAATATTTTTAAAAATGAAAGAAAAACAATTTTCCAGGATTACCTTTGAGGAGATTTTTGGGTTCAGTTTGCTTCTCCGTTCATTTTTGGTGAGCACTGTTTTCACAGATTCACTTCAGTGAAGAGAGTTGCTATAATCTTCACATTTCCCTGCTCTGAGATAATTTAATTGTCAAATTATTTCCCCTGTGTTAATATGTTTTTGAACTTGACAATGAATAAAAAAGAAATACATGTTAATGTCACACCAAATGAGACTGCAGCTGAGCAGAACCTCATTCCTTGGCTCTCAAGGTGGAAGAGATAGGGTAGATGAAAACAACGAATGAGACAAACATGCTTCTTGATATTAAGAAAAGGTAGGAGCGCCTGGGTGGCTCAGTCAGTTCAGCATATGACTCAGTTTCGGCTCAGGTCATGATCTCAGGGTTGTGAGATGGAGCCTGTGTTTGGCTCCATGCTCAGCGTGGAATCTGCTTGAGTTTCTCTCTCTTCCTCTCCCTCTGCCCTTTCCCCCCTGCACTTGCTCTATCTCTAAAATAAATACATTAGTCTTTAAAAATAAATAAATAAATAAATAAATAAATAAATAAATAAATAAATGTAAAGAAAAGTATAGCTGAGAAAGAATTATGGCTGAGAGCGGAAGAGGGCTCTGGTTGCCAAGAAATTGACTCACAAAGAAAAATTAAAAATAATAAAAATGATATTTGCATTGGGTGAGAATAAAAATTGGAGAAACATAATGAAAAAGTAGAGGATAACTCAAAAAATATTGAGACGACTGTACTGAGTACAAATATTTGAAAGCAGGGGCGCCTGGGTGGCTCAGATGGTTAAGCGTCTGCCTTCAGCTCAGGTCATGATCCCAGGGTTCTGGGATCGAGTCCCGCATCGGGCTCCCTGCTAGGTGGGGCGCCTGCTTCTCCCTCTGCCTCTGCCTCTCTCTCTCTCTCTCTCTCTCTGACTCTCATGAATAAATAAATAAAACATTTAAAAAACAAAACAAAACAAAAGATTTAAAAAAAAAAAAACAAATATTTGAAAGCAGTACCATTATGATTGGGTTCTAATGAGTTTTTCAGTTCACTTCTAAGACATGGCTTAAAACATCTTTGGAATAGAAGAGATAGATGGAAATATACATGCAAATGATAACACTACACAGAGGAGTAAGTTCTCAGCATCTGGACATTTACAAATATAATCGACTGAAACAGAGTGGTTTGATGTTATTTAACTGTTATTTAACTGACCAATCTATTACAAGGCTTTGTCAGAAAAGATAAGATCATGATAGCTATAGATTACTGTAATACTTGAGAAAGAAAATGTGAAAGAGGACAATTGAAGAAACAGAAGCCTGCTGAAGGCTTACTCAGATATGTGTATACTTCCTAACTCACAGCATATTTGTCTTTTATCATCACCATTAAAAAATGTTTCAAAAAGTAGATGTTAAAATATTGCAAGGACTTAAGAAAACATATGCAGGTGGTTCCGTAGGATAAATTATTTAATTACCTTTCAACTGGCTGGCACCCATTAATTTACTGAATGCTGTCCCAGTCGGGTATTTGCAATAAAAATACTGACATAAAAAAAATACTGACATAATAGTTTAAACTTCTGATTATCTCCACTATATGTGATAATTCTATACATGTGATGAGAGAATTTGTTGGAAAGATTTGGTTGTCTCAGTTTCTCTTTTTCAGCAAACTGGCATTTCATTTGGAAAATCTTGAAAAACACATTCGGCAAGAGCCTCTTTCTCATTTCAAAAGAGTCGCACCACCATACTATGCATGGCAAAGCTCATAAAAGTAAGCCAGCTGGTCATAAAGCCATCTCAATAGAGAAAAGAAATCAAACAGACTGGAATGTTTTCTCAGATTTTGCTATAAATATTTTCTTGAAATAGATCATTGAGTAGATGTCAATTAATGTTTTGAATTATGAAGCCTCTCCATACTTTGAACCGATCTATGGGCCCTCTGTTCAGGACAAATGCACATGTGTTCAAGGAACATTCTCACATGTCTTTGAGCCCATTCATGGACCTCTGGGGTTTTCTTGGATGACAGTTAAGAATCTTTATGGTGGAATAGTATCTGAAATATTACCTTTTTGTGATCGTTATATCACTAAACTTCACCGTTAATTCTCCCTTCTTATCCTCACTAACTCCTCTTCCCTCCCCTTCCCAGAAACAGAGCTATTCTTTTTTGTTTATTGAATTTTAAAGCACAACATAAATGTGTTCAGACATCTGATAGATTTTAATATCTAAGAAGTCTCAAATATTCACATAGATCTGAGTTCTTCCTTGAGTGTCACTAAATTGAATTTATTTCTGATTTGTTTCAGATTTATGTGTCAGAAATGCCACAGGTGTTTAAATTCTGTGGAATCTGATCCATGATTAACATCTGGTGGGATACTTGACGCGTGAAAAATCTTAGAAATGTATTCAAATTCTCAGGTCAAGCGAAACTGGCACACTTACTGTTTATTGTGATACCAATTTTAGTTTTGGGAACATGAAAGGCCAAAAACTGTTAAAGGATTTGGTTAATCTGTTTTAAAAGTTTTATTGAGGTATAATTGACACACAATTACTACACATACGTTAAGTGTACAATTTGAGGCTTTTTCATGTGTATACACCCACTAAACCATAACCATAATCAAAATAATAAACATATCTATTTCCTCCCAAAAGTGTTCTCAATCCCCTTTGTAAGATCTCCCTCTAGACATTTAATATTCATTTTATCTCTCCACACCCCCATCATCCTCAGGCAATCACTAATTTGATTTCTATCAGTAAAGATTAGTTGGTAATTTCTAGAATTTTTAAATTAAATCATAGTACATGTATTCATTTTGGTTTGGTTTTTGTCATTCAGCAGAATAATCTTAGGACTTACCCATGTTTTTAATATGACCAGTAGTTCATTTATTTTTTATTCTTGTCTAGTATTTCCTTGTATGGATATACCACAATGTATTTATTCATTGGTAATGAACCAAAGAATGTAGAGAGCCTCTAGAAGCTGGAAAAGGAAAGAAAAATGGATTATTTCCTGGGACCTCCAGAAGTAACACAGCTCCGTCAACCTATTTTAAACTTCTGACCTCCAGAACTATAAGATAATATGTTTAATAAATAAAAATTTATGTTGCTTTAAGCCATCAACTTTGTGGCATTTATTATAGTAGCAATAGACAACTAATGCAATGCTTTTTATCAGGTTGAAGAAGTTCCCTTATATTTCTAGTTTGCTGATGGCTTTTATAAGAGTCAGCATGAGATTTTTGTTAAATGTTTTGTCTGCATCTGAGATGATAATAGGGCTTTAATTTTTTATTTTTTGTTGATATGGGTAAAGTATATTAATTTCTAATGTTAAATCACCATGCATTTATAGGATTAAATACAGGATTAATTAAATATGGAACAGAATAGAAAACCCAGAAATGAACCCACAACTCTATGGTCAATTAATCTTTGACAAAGCAGGAAAAGAATAGCCAATGGAAAAAAGACAGTCTCTTCAACAAGTGGTGTTGGGAAATCTATACACCTGAAACTGGTATTATACTGTATGGTAACTAACTGGAATTTAAATAAAAACTTCTTAAAAATCCCCAAATATCTAGTGTTAAACCAACCATACATTTATAGGATTAAATATCCCATTTGAGGGCGCCTGGGTGGCTCAGATGGTTAAACGTCTGCCTTCGGCTCAGGTCATGATCTCAGGGTCCTGGGATCGAGTCCCACATCGGGCTCCCTGCTCCTTGGGAGCCTGCTTCTCCCTCTGCCTTTCTCTCTCGCTCTCTCATGAATAAATAAATAAAATCTTTAAAAAAAAAAAAAAAAAAAAAAAAAAAAAAAAATATCCCATTTGACCATGGCATATTTTCTTTTTATTTATTGTCTGATTTGATTTGATAGATTTTATTAAGAACATGAGGATAGTGGTTTGTTTTCTTTTCTGCTAATGTTTTTGGTTGTAATATCAGATTTCCTTACCTTCAATTTTCTGGATGAGTTTGTGTAGAATCACAATTGTCTTTTCCTAAATAATTGGTAGAATTCACCAGTGAAACTATTTGGGCCTAGAGTGTTCTATGTGGGAATTATATAAACTACAACTTTAATTCCTTTAGTAGATATATTGTTCAGATTATCTATTCTCCAGTGAGCTTTGATAGACTGTGTCTTTCAAGGAGTTTGTCCATTTTATCTAACTTATCAGATTTACTAACAAAGAAGTTGTTCATACTCTTATTATCCTTTTCACATCATAAAATTTCTAGTGATGTCATCTCCCTCATTCTTGATATTGGTAATCTGTTCTTTCTTTTTACCCCGCCCCACACCAGTAACTCTGGTTATATAGGTTGACTGATTTTATTGATCTTCTCAAAGAAGCAGTTTTTGGTTTCATTTATTGCTTCTCTGTTTATTTCACTGAGTCATTGATAAACACATTGATTTTTATTTTTCTTTCTTCTCACATAAGGTTTTATTTGTTCTTTTATTCTGCATCTACTGAGATAACCTTGTAATTTTAATTAAATAATTTTTAATACATTGAAGTATGTTCATTTTTCATAGGTGTTTCATAAAGTAGAAATTGAAGCCTCTCATTTAAGATCTTTTCATTTCTAATCCAGGCATTTATTATTATAAATTTCCCTTTAAGTACTGCTTTGGCTATATGCTAAAAAGATTTACATATTGTATTTTCATCTTCACTCAGTTCAAATTAGCTTATTGGATTTTTTCAAACCAGTTTATTGGATTGTTGTTTAGTTTCCAAATATTTGGGGATTTTTAATTTAGTTTAATTTAGTTTAATTTAATTTAGTTTCCAAATATTTGGGGATTTTCTTTTCAGTGGGGGTAGGGTAGGGGCAGAGAGAGAATCCCAAGCAGGCTCCATGCACAGTATAGAGCCCAATGTAGGGCTCAATCCCACAACCCCGAGATCATGGCCTGAGCTGAAATCAAGAGTCAGACTCAACCGACTGAGCCACCCAGGCGCCCCTATTCCATGTGTTTTCATACACAGTGACTTTGAACATAGTAGTTCTGCCCTTGGTTGTGTTTAAAATAAATGTGATGTCTCAAATATAAAGAGCATTAACATGTTTCCAAGAAAGTTGGGTGTACAGAAATGCAACAGATTTCTATACATTGATTTTGTATCCTACAACTTTACTGAATTAGTTTATCAGTTCTAGTGGTTTTTAGTGGAGTCTTTTATCTTTCTATAATTGATTTCAAATTTAATTTCACTGAGATCAAGAACATACTTTGTATGACATGAGTAATTTTAAATTTGTTGAGACTTATTTTATGGCTCAGAATAGGGTCCTTCTTCCATGTATACTTAAAAAGGGTACACATGCTCTTATTGGCTATAGTGTTCTACAAAGGTCAATTGTGTCACGTTGCTCGATAGTGTTATTTTCAAGTCTTCTACATCCATGTTAATTTTCTCTTGACTTGTTTAGTTCATTATAAAGAAGAAGTGCTAATTTACAGAAATTTATGGTCTCACAGTTCTGAAGGCCAGAAGTGCTAAATCAAGGTCTCAGCAGGGCCATGTTCCTTTTATGACTATAGAGAAGAAACTCTTCCATCCCTCTCTCCTAGTTTCTGCTAGCCTCAAGCATTTCTTGGCTTGCAGATGAATCATCACTTCAATCTTCCGTCTTCACATGGCATTTTTTCTGCATTCACGTTGTCTTCCCTCTGTGAATGTCTGCCCCTCGTTGTCCCTCCAATGTCCCCTATGAAAAAGGACACCCATCAAATGACCTCATTTTAACTTAATTATCACTGTAGATATCATTTCTCCAAATAAAATCACATTCTGAGGTATTGGGGGTTAAAACTTCAATATGTCTTTTTTGAGGAGACATAATGCAACTCATAACGTGGGTCTTGCTTTTTTAAATATCCAATCTGACAATGAACTCCTTTTAATTGAGATGATTTGACTATATACAATGTGAGTATTGAGATGGTTGAGTTTAAGTCTATAATCTTGCTATTTTTTTCTATTTGTGTCATGTTATTTTCCTCTCTTTTTCCATTTTTCTGCCTTCTTCTGGGTTAATTTAGTATTGATTTTACTTTATTTTCTTTGTTGTCTTGTTATCTATAACTCTTTGTTGTGTTACTTAATGACTGCTCTATGGCTTAGAGTATAATTCTTTAACTATGGTCTACTTTCAAATACCATAAAAATATTATGGTATATTTCCATTTCTCTCTTCTGGGACTTTGTGTTACTGTTGTCATATATTTTAATATACATTTGTTAGAAAGCCCATGCTACATTATTATTATTCTTGTTTTAAACAACTGATTATTTTTAAAGAGAATTTATATAACAAGAAAAATGTTTTATATTTGCCCATGTATTCACCATTTCTAGTACTCTTTATTCTTTTTTGTGGATCCAGATTTTATTTATAATATAAGAAATTAATTAGATAAGTAAGATAACTGTAATCATCTAAAAGTAAGTAAGAATAATAAAACATAACCTCTGTCTCTTGAGCTTATGTGAAGGACTTTTATATTTTAATATCAATATTGATTGAGTTACAAAATTTTTTTAAAATTGATATTATACTGGCACTATACTTATTTCAAAAAATGATAATTACACTATTTAATTAATGCCAATGGGAGCACATAAAAAACTTGACAATGTAATTATTGAGTAAGAATTCCTTTGATTAATTTTTTAAAACATTAGGTCAGTGCTTTACAATCATTTTCATATTATGACAGACAGAGAATATGATCATATCACTGTGACATACTGAAGTATACTGATGAGGCTATTTCATGGCCCAGGAGCTCTGATTATCCTTGGCTCCTCAAAGTCCTCCAAGAGGTGTAAGTATAAATACCAATATAATTCTGACCTATTGAGAGACTCCATATTAAGCCACAGTACTTCAGTGTGGTTACTCCACTGACCATCCAGTCTTATTCTAGCTTCACTTAACATGTCCTTATTATTTTTTTCTCATGTTAGGTGGTAGAGAATAGCAACAAAGCCTAACCTGTAACACAATTTTTATCAAACTTTGACAGTATTGATATTCCAACTGTAAGTACCATAAAAAAAAGGTAGCCAAATGGGAATAATTACCAAAGGCAGAATATGATTTGTCATAGGGTCAATACCTGATAATTTCTGGGAATCATGACTATCTTTATGTCCATGATTGCATCTGACAAAAAAGTGGATTTAAAAGTGGAAGAGATAAAAATCCTAAGCCTAGAGAGTAATATTGTCTTTTTTTCTTTTCTCAATTCATTGAAAGTAGAAAGTTTCTCTTTCTAAAAGAAGCAGAAGGAGAACTAAAAATGATATGACAACAATGAATAACAGCATCTGGAAAGAAGACTAGAAATACTTAACAGATAAATTTGCTTATCTTTATATTCAGGTTGATCAAATGTTACTGAGACTATAGCTCTTAACAATACTGAACAATGAATGGTTCCAACTGCTGGATTAAAATTGTAGCCCATCATTTCCCTTCTGAACTTTTTGTAAGATTTTATCTAAAGAAGCAATAGACTCATGCTCCTTACAAGGAAGTGCTTTGGTCAACAATAATGTCAATAAGGATATTAGTCTTCTCTTTCTAAATTCAATATTATCACAGTCTCCTAGAAGTAATAAAAATAAAGTATGATGCTTGGCTTTGTACAATGAAGCTGTTGTGTTTGAATACTGAGAGTAACCAGAGTGCTGCTGAGAGAAAACTTAACCTAATAAATCACTGGCCTCTATCCCAAGTGCAAAATCCTTCCTAAATGAAAAAGAGAAATGTTTGAGCTTGAGTTGCATTCCTTTTTTTTTTTTTCATTTGTTGAGGTATAATTGTCATACCATATTACATTTCACATTTTTTTTTGAAGACTAATCTTTCCGGCATCAGCTTTGACTTCATGGCACCAATCAATTTTAGGGCCAGCCATATGTCAGTTTTCAATGAACTAAATAGTTATATATTCATTTGTTGTACTAATATTTGGGTTCTTTGAATTTTTTTTGCACTGAATACCAAAATTAACACTTAAATTTTAGCTAATTGAATCGTAAAAAATGGGAAGATTATTCTTTGAGCAAATATATATTTTAGTTCTTTATAATTTATAAATGGGGGACCTTGAGTCCAAGAATTGAAGGACCTATGCTCAATTTCATCTAGTACAAGAGTCCCTAAGCTCTGCCTTTTCACAGACATTCTCATAAAGTGTCTTAAAAATTTAGGGGCACCTGGGTGGCTCAATCCATTAAGCGTGTGCCTTTGGCTCAGGTTTGATCTCAGGCTCCTGGTATTGAGCTCCCATGTTGTGGGCTCCCCGCTCAGGGGGACTCTGTTTCTCTCTCTCCCCCTCCCCGTCATTTGTGTTCTCTCTTGCTCTGTCCCGCTCTCCCAAATAAATAAATAAGGTCTTTAAAAAAATTTTAGAAATGGGCTGCCTGGGTAGCTCAGTCTTTAAGTGTCTGCTTTTGGCTCAGGTCATGATCCCAGGGTCCTGGGATCGAGCCCCGCATTGGGCTCCCTGCTCCACAGGAAAGCCTGCTTCTCCCTCTCCCACTCCCCCTGCTTGTGTTCCCTTTCTCGCTGTGTCTCTCTCTGTCAAATAAATGAATAAAATCTTTAAAAAAAATTTAGAAATAATATTATTTTTACAAGGATGTCATTTACACTTCTTTACAGTTCTTTTTTGTTGTTGTTGAAGCACATTTATAGCTATATTACTCATGAAAACACTTGTTCATTAACACTTATTCACAAATGTGCATTTTTAAAATACCATGTAGTTTACCTTTTGCAGAAGATGAGAAAACTGATGAAAAGACATGGTCTCTGTTCTCCACAACTTTTTGGTTTATTTGGGGGCTACATATTCAAACTGCTAATTATGATTATGTAGTAAGTGTACTTATAAAGGTATATTTTATGAACAAAGTGAAAAGAACTATGTGAATGAAGTTTAGAATCATAACATTGAGTGAAAAAAGTAAGTCTCAGTAGACATCTTAAACTATGACAATATTTTTTAAAACTCAAAAAAACAAGCAAAACCAAATATTTAGAGATACCTCTGAAACATAATAAAATCATAACGATGATGATGATGAAAACTTTAGGGAATAATAAAAAGTCAGGACAATGCTAAAAGGGAAGAGATCAGGGAGGAACACCAGCTAGAT
Source organism: Phoca vitulina (assembly GCF_004348235.1). Classification (NCBI taxonomy): domain Eukaryota; kingdom Metazoa; phylum Chordata; class Mammalia; order Carnivora; family Phocidae; genus Phoca; species Phoca vitulina. The sequence continues at coordinate 4,006,049 of NW_022589722.1, forward strand.
AAAACAGTATTTTTATTATAAGTTATATTGGATGGTAGAGTCAAAGTGTTCATTTCATTATTATAATTCACAGCATGAATATGGTTTTTATGTATGTATGATACTGTTGAAAAATTTACTTTTTAACAAGTTAAATTTCTATTATATATTAGAGTAGAAAGACTAGTACAATATACTTCATGTTCTTATCACTCAGCATCAATGAGGATCAACCTATGAACAATTCTATTTAATCTAATGTCCCACCCACATTATTCCCTTGATAATTTTGAAGCAAATCTCAGACATCATATAATTTCATCTGTTTAATATTTTGGTATGTATATCTAAAAGGAAAAGATTATTTAAAAAAGTAACCACAATTCCATTATCATACTTAAAAAAATTAAACGTAATTACTCAGAATTATAAAAAATCCAGTGTTTAAATGTGAATCTCCCCTGTTATTTCATTAGTCTTAAAAGTTTTTATATATTTATTTTCTTACTCGGGATCCAAATAAGAAACAACCATATATTTAATCTGGAGGTTCTCTTTCATATTTAATTTTTAAAAATGGGTTTTATTTTTAAAGTCATTTGGGATACACAGCAATATTGAGCAGAAGGTACAGAGATTTCCCGTACACTCTCTGCTCCCACACATGCATTATCCCACGTTATCTCCCACTATCAACATGCCCCACAGAGTAGTATATTTGTTATGACTCGTAAACATACCTTGGCCCATCATAATCACTCAATCCATAGTTTATATTAGGGTCCACACTTGGTGTTGTACATTCTATAGATTTGGACGAATACATAATGATATTTATCTACCATAATAGTACCATACAGAATATTTTCACTTCCCTAAAATTCTTCTGTGCTCTGTCTATGCATGCCTCCCTCCTCTAATTCTTGGCAGTCACCATTTTGTTTTTGTTTTCCTTTTTACCATTTCTATGGTTTTGCTTTTTCTAGAATGTCATACAGTTGGAATCATACAATATATAACCTTTTCATATTGGCTTCTTTCACTTGGTAATATTCATTTAAGTTTCCTCCATTTAAGTTTCCTTCATTTAAGTTTCCTTGACAGATCATTTCTCTTTAGTACTGAATAATATTCCATTGTTTGGAGGTACCACAGTTCATTCACTCATTCAACCAACAAAGTGCATCCTGGCTGCTTCTAAGTTTAGGCCTTTACACACAAGCTGCTATAAACATCTCTGCACAGGTTTTTATATGGACATAAATTTTCAATCTTTTGGGCAAATATCAAGGAGTGTAACTGCTGGATCACCAGTGAGGTGGTATAGTATTTTGAAAATAGACTTCGATTATTTGTATATTGCAAACTACAGGGCAAACACTAAAAAAAGTTTAAAAAGAAGTATAATTGATATGTTCATAAATAGTAAGAATACCTTATAATAAAATAATCCTAATTCCTTCCTCCTGTCCCTTGCATTATTGCTGTCATTCATTTCACTTACATAAGAATAAACATATACAGGTAGTTGAATACATTGTTGCTATTATTATTTTGGACAAACATTAGTTTAAAAGATCAATGAAAAATAAGAAAAATAAAAGTTTTTATTTTAGCTTCACTTATTTCTTCTCTGATGCTCTTCCTTTCTTTATGTAGATTCAAGTTTCTGTCCTATAGTATCTTCTGCCTAAAGAATTTCTTTTAACGTTTCTTGCAACGCAGATCTACTGAAAACAAATTCCCTCAATTTTTGCTTGTCTGAGAAAGGATTTTTCCTTCACTCTTAAATAATAATTTCACATAGTACAGAATGCTAGGTTGGTGGTTTTCTTCTCTCAACACTTTTTTTTTTTTAACTTTTTTTTATTATGTTTTATTACTGTGGTGGTTGGGTCAACATTTAAGATCTACTCTTTTATACACTTGAAACTAACATAACATTGTATGTCAACTATACTTAAAACAATTTACTCTTTTAGCAGCTTCAAGAATAAAACACAGTATTGTTAACTATAGTCATCATGCTGTACATTAGATTCCCAGAAGTTATTCATCTTATAGCTGGAAGTTGGTATTCTTTGACCAACATCTCTTCCTTTTCCCACCCACCACCCCTGATATCCCCAACCTACTCTGTTTCTATAAATTTGAGTCCTTAACATCTTAATCATTAAATTAAATTAAATTCCAATCTGTAAATTCAAACATGTCTGCCATCTGAGTCTGGTTCTGATGCTTGCTCTGTTTCTTTCAATTGTTTTTTGCTTTTTACAGTGCTTTATAATGAAGGGGGGGAAATCGGAGGGGGAGAAGAACCATGAGAGATGATGGACTCTGAAAAACAAACTGAGGGTTCTAGAGGGGAGGGGGGTGGGAGGATGGGTTAGCCTGGTGATGGGTATTGAGGAGGGCACGTTCTGCATGGAGCACTGGGTGTTATGCACAAACAATGAATCATGGAACACTATATCTAAAACTAATGATGTAATGTATGGGGATTAACATAACAATAAAAAATTTAAAAAAAAAAGTATAAAAAAAAATTTTTTTCTGATAGTTGAAAAAGATATACTGAGTAAAGGGAACTGCAGTAAATAAGCCTTTGGTAATGTGGTAAGGTATGGGGTGAGGGAAAGCATTCTATAGTCCCATGAACAGGTCTCAGTCTTTCAGTGGATTTGTACTTCTGGGCTGTGCACCTCACACTGGTTTCTCATTTTCCAACCCCTTCCTCTTAAGTGGGATAGAGTGGTTAAAGGCGGCTGGAGTTGCGTATTCCTCTTCCCCCAGGTCTAATAACACCCCAGCAGGTAGGGCTCCAGTTAAATAGTTCCTCCTGTGGGCAGACACCCTATTAAGAAGAGTGCTCTGGCGTATTTCAAAGTGGCAGTTTTCCTCTTCCCCAGCCAGAGACAGACGGCGATTTTTCTCCAATATCCATTGTGAGAATGTAGTTGAATTATTGGAGGTAAAATTCACAAAAGCGTGCAGTCCCCCCATGACTGGGTGTCCCTTTTGTTTTTATTTCTCAGATACGTCTATGCTGAGCCTTCAGCAGTTCATCAGTTAAATTCGGATTTCCCTGCCTTGGCGCTTGTTCCTGCAGAGATTTGTGCTCTTGGGTATTTGCTCTGGTAAGTTGTGATTCTCTGTATTTGTCTGTTTGTCTCTCCAAATTTTGGGGACATTGGTTTGCCCTATGACCTCACTTTTCTTATGAAGCTAAGAAGAGTTGTTGATTTTTCACCTTGTTTACTTTTCTACTTTTTGTTAGGACAGTGTGGTGACTTCTAGCTTCTTATATGCCAGACTGAAAAACAAACCAGAAGTCTCTTTTTTCTTAGTCAGTTTGTTGTAGAGAGCCCTGTGTTATCTATCTTATTTTGTTGAATTTCGCTGGTTCTGTTCTTATAGTATCATTGAATATGTTTCTCTGTACTCTGCAAATTGGTAATTAGAAGCAAAGGCTTGATCTGATTCATTTTTACTCTTTGATAAGATTGCTTACAGATGGTATAAATACTTTGCTAAGGAGTTATACAGTATCTGGATAGCTCTATTTTTGTGATTTTAGCCACCATTGATAATTGCATGGATTCATTATTTCACTTGGGGTTGCAAAATGATAATATTCTATTGCCTTTTGTGTTTGTGATTTGATTTACTCTCTAAAAAGTAACCTCCCCTTATCAGCTATTTGGTGACCATAAAAAGCAGTTGATATAGGAAAGGCAGAAAAAAAGCTTGATTGTTTCCCTTTATTTACCAGTTTTCAAGAATATAAGCTGGTTCTTAAGCATTCTGCAAAGATGTACAAGTTTTACCTTAAGGATTATTATTAATCATCTAAAAGCAATATATGGATTTGCATAAAATTTTGCATAAAATGTTGAAACTTTCTTTTTTCATTCAATATTATGTTTTTATACTTTATGTTGTTATTTATCCATGTTGAGTGGTTCATTCACTCTGAAATATGTGGTAATATATATATAAATAATATATAATAAATGTTACAGTAATATGTATATGTATATTTAGTTATCTCAAGAAACATCATCATTCTCATAATTTCAGTTATAACATATGTACTGGTAAATACAAATATGTTTTTAATTTCAGCTTTCTCCTAAACTCCAAATCCTGTGCCTCCCTATGGTAGATTGAAGTTAATGGCCATCATATTTTTCATCTCCTCCCATCAGGAGACTGAATCTAATTTTCTTTTTCCTTGCATCTGGGATGACCTTGAGATTCAAAGTTATTAATTAATTCTCATTGTTATTTTGCATCATAAGATCATATGATAATATAATTTCCCCCTTTTTCAAAAAAAAAACCCCCAAAACAAAAAAATACAAGAATTCTGATATCTTTGACTTCCATATTTGTTAAAATTGATCAGCCCGAGAATGGCTTATAGTTAAATGATTCACGTTGGTTCTTATTTCCTATCTCCCTTCGCAATCACACTTATCCTACTGGGACAAAAAGAGAAGGAAAGAAAGAAAGAATAGCATGGGTCAGTTATCAGTTTATCACTTCTTACCTCCATATTCCGTACTAATTATCCTCCTTGTGATCCTAGAGCTCAATCTTTTAAACATTTCTTTTTTACCAGGAGAGGGGTGTGGAGTAAGACTACAGGAGAAAGGGACTTGTCTTCTAGATTCAGGTAGCCCCACCTATTCTCAGCCTGCCGCTGCAGTGTTTTGCAGTCAACAGCATGCAAGACACACAATGGTGCTCGCCTTCACGTGTGCCAAGCCCAGGATGTATTTCCCTGTCTCTCAGCCTTGGCCTACTGATCATGAACCAACTCTGACCCTTGACAACCCTGCTAACTTTATCACCATCCAGTAGGATGAAACTTCTCTCTCCAAAGAGGTCTGAATCCCAGCTTTAGGAAAGGGGCCTCATTTCATGTTTATTCCTCCCTTTGGTACTCTCCCACAGTCCTACAATATTCTTTAAAATCCTCTTTCATTTTTTTTAGTAGCTAATTTCCTGTAAATACTTAATATTTCATTTCTCCTATTATAGCTCTTCAAATTACTGAATGTGTTTTTTTTTTTTTCCTTCTGATTGGATTCTGAATGATACAGAACACTATTTAAACATCCAAAATATTTATCTGGTATATCCCTCTCAAGAATAAAACCTTCAGGGTGCCAAGAAAGACAAAAATGTGCAGTATTGGGAAGCATAAAGCCTTGTTATGTTAATACTAATCCATGGTGATGTCTCATGCCTTTCCCTGTCCTATATAAATTTTGCTAAGAATGTCATATGAAATGAAAAGCAGAGTGTTTCAGTCTGTGTTGATATTTTCTGTATTAAGATATATTCAGGAGTGGGGAAGTGATATTTCCATGTTTGGTCGTGATAGACTAACAGGAAGCAGATCTCCCCACCCCTCCTTAAACATCACCACCACCACCAAAAAAAACAAAACTAAAACCAAAACCAGAAAAAAAAAAAAAGAACCCCCCCAAAAAATCCCAAAAAACAAAACAAAAACCCCTAAAAACCAAAAAAAAAAAAAAAAAAACAAACCCATAAGAAACAATGGCTTTCATACATTGGACAAAAGGTAGTACAGGACAGTGATAGTGATTCCTTCAGAAGAGGAAACAAATGAACAACAGAATTGTCCTATCTTATTGTCTGGATTGAGTTTTCAGGCCATAGAACAAGTAGGGGTTCCCCAAACAGAGCTTTCTAACACACAGGATATTAAATTGAGTCCTCAGAAGAGTATTACTTCATACAAAGGTAGTGAGGCCAAATTATCCCTAGACTGAAGACTGGGAATACCTAACAAAGCTTACAAACATGTCCTGAAATGATTAAACTATTTCCAAGTAACTTAATTGTGTCTCAGAAAACAAAAACAAAAACTAAACTATTGCTTAAACAAAATAAAGCCCAACACCAAACATAATATTGACATCTAGAATCCAATAAAAAATTAACAAACTTGCAAAGAAACATGAAGTTATGTCTCAGAATGAGGAGAATAATTAGACAATACAGAAACAAATGACTCAGGTAGACTCTAAGACTTACTTAGAACTAGTAAGTGGGTAGATGTTACAAGGAATCATCTTAAATCATTCATTGTATCAGAAAATAAGTGAGGTATTTTCTAGAAAAAAGTCGATCTGAATACATTTGTTGCCTTGACCATTAGGATTAGTTTGACAATTCATTTATATGGTAGTCATTTTTCAATAATGAACTTGATAGTTACAATATTTAGACAAAAATTAAAAAATGTGATACAAAATTGGTGTTGACAGATATGTGTATCTATATTAATATCAGCTGCTTCATGTATTTGGGTGCTCCCATGTTGGGTGTATAAATATCAACAGTTGTTATAACTTTTTGTTGGGTTGTTCCCTTTATGATTATATAGTGTCCTTCTTTGTCTCTTGTTATGGTCTTTGTTTTAAAGTCTATTTTATCTGATATAAGTATTGTTACCCTGGCTTTCTTTTCATTTCCATCGCTTCACTTTCAGTCTGCATGTGTCTAGGTCTGAAATGAGTCTCTTGTAGACAGCAAATAGATGGGTCTTGCTTTTTTATCCATTCTATCATCTTATGTTTTTTGATAGGAGCATTTTAGTCCATTTACATTCATAGTAATTATCGATGGGAATGTACTTATTGCCATTTTATTACTTGTTTCGTGGTTGTTTTTGTAGCGCCTTTCCTTCTCTTGCTCTCTTTTCTCATGGCTTACTAGCTTTCTTTAGTGATGTACTTGGATTCCTTTCTCTTTATATTTTGCATATCTATTACTGTTTTTTTGGTGTGTGGTTACCATTAGGTTTATATATAACATCTTATGCATATAGCAGTCTATATAAAGTTGATGGTCACTTAAATTTGAACCCATTCTAAAAGGGCTAAATTTATACTCCTCCCCCTCACCACATTTTAAGTATATTGTGTCATACTTTACATTCTAAATCAATCCCTTGATTGATTTTTTCCCCCTTGACTGATTTTTATAAGTACATTTATTTTTACTGCTTTTGTGCTTCCTACTTTTCTTACTCCTGCTTATGGTTTTTCCTTTCCACTCGGATAGTCCCCTTGAACATTTCTTCTAAAGCTGACTGAGTGATCATGAACTCCTTTAAGTCTTGTCTAGGAAACTTTATCTCTTCTATCACTCTGAATGATGGCCTTGCTAGATGGAGTATTCTTGACAGCAGGAGGCAAGAACAGATTTTGGGGGAAAACTATCAGTTTTCCTACCATATATGCATAATTGGGTTCAAGGCAAGATAGTTACATCACCTTTTTGTCCATTCAAGTATCTGGCTGTTTGTCCTCACCCTACAAAACTATCTCTAAATTTAATTTCATGGAACTAATTCTTTCATGCATTTTTATAAGTGTCATGCCTTTGTTCATAGAACTATTATTGACTAGAATGTTCTCTTCTCAATTTTCTTTTCAATAAATTGCTGATGTTTTTTTCTCCAATAATGGATGGATGTAGGTGGGACTTGGACGTTGATCTGCTTATGCTGAGTCAAGTATAGCAGATTACCGGGATGAGGTTTCTGAGGGATGATTCTGGATAGGGGAAGTTTGAATAGAATATTACACTCAATATAGAGTTAGGCTACCCTTTTGAACTTGGTGTTTAGGTGGGTGACAATTGTTTCCAATAGAATGGACAGTGGGTGGGAATCAGAGCTTAGATATATAGGAATTTGTGAAGTTTTTGTTTTTGTTTTTGTTTTTTGTTTTCCCCTGTCTTTTCCTCTCTTTGGTCACCCATATAGTGAATCTGGTATTTGTTTGCTATGTTGTTCCTTGTTTGTTATTGCCTCTCATATATTATTTAGTTTCTCTATTATTGAGGGTTGCTTTAAGAAAAAAATATCCAGCAATATAACCATACATTCTTGTATTTTTTCTAAAAGCCATGAAAATTGCTTTCTGAGCAATACTTTCATTTGTATTTTTTCTTCCATGGTTCAGTGCCCTTTGGCAGAAAAGAGAGCTTCCAACTTTATAGTTAATAGTTTAGATTTGTAGCTACTCAGTTTATATGAACTCTCTATATTAACTGGCATCCATCTTTACTACATTCATCTTTTATTTGATTTACTGGTAACATGGTTTTGAACACATTTTATTAGGAAAAGAACTAAGAGTCTTTCTCAACTGGTGTTCTTTGAGAGGATTAAATGCCACAGAAAAATTATTGGAGTAACTATTTTCAATTCTCACATAGGTGGCACATAGCTAGTTCCATTCTAAATGCCTAGAAGATGAGTTCATTCATTGCATGTGACAGAAATCTAAGGTTATTGGGGCTCAATTTTTTCCCCGTTCTGGAGTGTGGCCAAGGGATTAAAATTTTTTTCTTGGGAAAGGCATATCCTACTGAAATAGAACCATGAGATTTTTATCTTGACTTTTAATGATGGAAGTAGGCAGACCGAAGGGTTTATTTTGGGATTTCAAATGCGTGAGATTTCCTCTTTTCTGTTTAACTGCATCATGGGCAATAGTTTTAACATTACTCTCAGAAGTATATAATTCCGACGAAGAGAAATATTTTAAAAAGACTGCTAGTACTGGAAAGTTAAAAATAACAGACTTCTGGGAATAAGGATAAAAATACTTTTTAAATATTTAGAACTAGAAGAGTTTGCTTGTTGTCAGAGTTTTGGATCATCCCTTTTTTTTTTTTAACTTCTAAGAGCAGATACACACTAATATCCTTGATTTTATGTATATTTGAATTTTACAAAATCATCGCAACTCAAATGATTCATATCCAGTATGAACACAATGCCTGTTACATAAAAGATACTCAGTAAATACTTCCTTTTCATCTTCTTCCTCCTCTTTGTCCTTTGTTGATTTTTATTTTTTGCTTTTCTTCACTCTATCCTTTCATTCTTTTCTCAGGAAGGAAATTATTAAATTGTACTCTTATGAATAAAAGGATTTTTAAGAGATACGGAAGGCCAGAAAGTGTAGCTTTTCTAGAATTGCTGGGAAAGCCTATTACAGCCCCAAGACATCTAAATATGTATGTTTTTATCCCAGCTACTAGAACTCATTAGGTTTTTTTCAAGCTAATACTTGTCATACTTGTACTGGGCTTTACATCATATGTTTGAGTTGTTTGGTTTAGATTTATTCTAGCAGTTCTATTTGCTACTATACCTCAATTAATGCTTGAAGATAGTTGGAAGAAAATGAAAGAGGTGTGACATTTTTCCTGGATTAGAGAGTATGAAGAAAACAAGAACACACAGATTCTTCTATTTAATGAAGACTGGGGGGGAAAGGGACCAATATTTACTAAGCGCCTACTCTGTACAGACATTTTGCTTTATAGCAATTGTCTCATTGAAGCCTCAAGATTATTTTTTTAAAGAAAAGACTACTTTTTAAAGCTGCTTTAGGTTCACAGCAAAGTTGAAAGTACAGAGATTTCTCCTCTATTCCCTGTCCCTTCACATGCATAGCCTCCTCCATCACCAGAGTGGCTCATCAGGGTTGTACATTTGTTACAGTTGAACTTACATCGACACATCAAAGTTATCCAAGGTTCATAGTTTACATTAGGATTTGTGGTCAGTGTTGTATATTCTATGAGTGTGGACAAATGTATAATGTTCATTATAGTATCATACAGAATATTTCCACTAACCCAAAACTCTTCTGTGCTCCACTTATTTACATCTTCCCCTCCCCACCCTTGGAAACCACTGATCTTTTTACCATCTCCATAGTTTTCCCTTTCTCAGAATGTCCTATAGTTAGAACCATACAGTAGGTAGCCTTTTCAGATTGGCTTCTTTCATTTCATAAATGCATTTAAAGTTCCTCCATGTCTTTTCCTGGCTTGGAACACAGATCATTTCTCTTTAGCCCTGAGTAATATTTCGTTGCCTGAATGTACCAAGATTATCCATTTGCTTACTGAAGGGCATCTTGTTTGCTTCCAAGTTTTGGCAAATATGAATAAAGCCGCTGTAAACAACCTTTACAGATTTTTGTGTGGACATATGTTTTCAGTTCTTTTGGGTAAATATTAAGGGGCATGGTTTCTGGATCAGATGGTAAGATTATGTTAAGTTTTGTAAGAAATTGCCAAACTGTTTTCCAAAGTAGCTATATCATTTTGCATTCCCACTAGCAATGTATGAGAGTTTTGTTGCTCCACATCCTCACCAGCATTTAGTGTTGTCAGTATTCTGGATTTTGGCCATTCTAGTAGTTGTGTAGTAGTATATTATTGTTGTTTTAATTTGCATTCCCTAATGATATATACTTGGAGCATCCTTTCAAATGCTTATTTGCCATCTGTATATCCTCTTTCGTGAGGTGTCTGTTAATGTTTTTAGCCCATTTTAAAATTGAGTTGTCTGTTTTCTTATTGTTTCAAAAATTCTTTGCATATTTTGGATAGTAGTCTTTTATCAGATGTGTCTTCTGCAAATATTTTCTCCTTGTCTGTGGCTTGTCTTCCCATTCTCTTGGCAGTGTCTTTCCCAGAGCTGTAGTGTTTAATTTTAATGAATCTAGCTTATTGATTATTTTTAATGGATCATGCCTTTGTTATTGTATCTAAAAAGTCACCAGACACTCCTACATTATTGTCTAGGAGTTTGATAGTTTTACATTTTATATATAGGTCTGTGACCCATTTCAAATTAATTTTTGTGAAGGGTGAAAGGTCTGTGTCTAGCTTCATTTTTTTTTTTCATATGGATGTCCAATTGTTCCAGCACCATGTTGGAAGAAACTATCTTTGGTTTATTGTATTGCCTTTGCTCCTTTGTCAAAGACCAATTGACTGTACTTATGTGGGTCTATTTCTGGACACTCTCTTCTGTTTCATCAGTCTATTTGCCTATTCTTTTTTTATTTTATTTTTTATTTTTTATTTTTTTTATTATTATGTTATGTTAATCACCATACAATACATCATTAGTTTTTGATGTAGTGTTCCATGATTTGTTGTTTCCATATAACACCCAGTGCTCCATTCAATACGTGCCCTCTTTAATACCCATCACCAGGCTAACCCATGCCCCCACCCCCCTCCCCTCTAGAACCCTCAGTTTGTTTCTCAGAGTCCATAGTCTTTCATGGTTCGTCTCCCCCTCTGATTCCCCCCCTTCATTTTTCCCTTCCTGCTATCTTCTTCTTTTTATTTTTTTTTTAACATATAATGTATTATTTGTTTCAGAGGTACAGGTCTGTGATTCAACAGTCTTACACAATTCACAGCTCTCACCATAGCACATACCCTCCCCAATGCCTATTCTTTTGCAAATACCACAATGTTATGATTATTATAGCTTCCTGAAATGCAAATGTGATGTCTGGAGCTCCAGCAGCTCTCTTGGGCTATAAAGTGAGTTTTAAGATGCAAGCCACATTTTGTAGAGCAAAAAGATAAAAGGAGCCTGGGTCCCTAACACTGTGAAGCTTTCATATTTCCTTGGAAATCACATCCCTGGATTTATTTTATATGAATGAGAAATAAACATATGTAAGTCACTGTTCTTGAGATCTCTATTTCTACCACAGAACCTCATCCTCTCTGGTACAAAGCACTATATCTGCTTATAATTACTTACAAGGTGGGACCTTTTGCTGGGATTTTGATTGGGACTGTATTGAGTCAATAGATTCAGTGACCAATTTGGGAAGAACTGACAACTTAGCAATATCCTGACAATATTGAAGATGCTTATGATATTTTGAAGTGTATTCTATTATCCACTATTATATAGAGACCTGAGAATAGTACATAACATGCTTAAAGTCCACCAGTCAGTTATTGACAGTGCTAGGATTTAAACCTTGATTTGTCTAATTCGAATGTCTTTTATACTAAATTCTCTTACAAACAACAAATGAAAAGGAAGAAAAATACAAAACAAAACATTTTTGGGGCACCACTGTATGCTAGGCTTTTTGAAAAATGCCTTATATACATCTTTTCTCAACACTTCCCAAACCTCATTCATCTACCTTCAAAATTTTTGCCACTGAGACTAACATTTTGCCTAATTTTTTTTTAAGGCAAAAAAACAAACAACTCTCAGCAATGTGCATAGAAGTTGAGTATATAAAAACCTTTTCTAATGGTACAAATCACATCTATTATTAAGACTTCTGAAGAGTTATTCTCAATGTTGTTTTTGAAGGTTTGAAATAGTCATAGGTATGCTCAAACACTATGCCTGTAATTTGTGCTGTCTAAATTGGATTCCTATAGGCCTACCCATTTAACTCCAACTTATATAATAACTGGCATATTTCATGTATAAAACCACATTTTAAAATAAAAATGATTATAAATATACATATAATCATTAAAATTGAAAAGATTCCCATAAAAACTCAAATATACATGAGGTTACTAAACATCTCGATTTACCCAGAACTGGGGGATTTTCAGTGCTAAAATTGGGACAGTCCCAGATGAACCAGGAGGGTTGGTAACCCTACATGTGTATAATATATTTGAAGAAACATGGCATTCATTCAACCATTCAATTAGATATAATTATCCCTCTTCTTTTTTTTTTTCTTTAAGATTTTATTTATTTGTTTGACAGAGAGAGACACAGCAAGAGAGGGAACACAAGCAGGGGAGTGGGAGAGGGAGAAGCAGTCTTCCCGCCCAGCAGGGAGCCCGATGCGGGGCTCGATCCCAGAACCCTGGGATCATGACCTGAGCTGAAGGCAGACACTTAACAACTGAGGCACCCAGGCACCCCTAATTATTCCTCTTCTAAGATGAGAATCCAGGCACAGTGTATTGGGTGAAATAGTAACTATTAAATCAAATATTGAAATCCATTTGGCTGGCTTTAAAATAGATTTTCTAAATACCACAATTTTCACCCAACACATTATCCTAGCAGGAAAATAATACTGAAAATATTAGAGCTAATTCAGACTCTAGCAAGAAAAATTGGGGTGCTCTAACCACATCTCATTTCTCTCAACTGGTTTAGGTAGGAAATTCACAGAGTGTCTTGCATCAACACAAGGACATGATCTGGGCTACCATTATGATGCCACCCTGTCTTCCTCTTTGCCTTCCGTTCCTTGTCTGCTGTCACTGCTGCCTTTTTCCCTTTTGGTCCCCTTCCTAAGCCACCATGGTCCCCTTCTATTTAACCCCTACTCATGTAGTCCTCTCTCAATTGCTATGTGTTCTCATTATCTTGCAGAGATTTTGTTGGGAAACAATTTTATTTTGTGTGAAAGCTTCTCATTCAGAGTACTTATAGGAAAAGATGGAAAGGTCAGGGCCAAACAATAAAAGAAGCAGAAGTATTCATATTGCTGTAGACTAAATATCTGTCTCCCCCTACAAACTTTTATGTTGAAAGAAAGCTCAGTGTGATGGTGTTAGGAAGTAGGGCCTTTGGGAGGTAATTGGGTCATTGGGTGAAGCCTTCATGAATGGGATTAGGGAATTTATGAGACCCCACAGAGCTATCTTGCCCCTTCTGCCATGTGAGGTTATAATGAGAAAGCACATCTATAAACCAGGAAGTGGGCTTTCACGAGACAACTGAATCTGCCAGAGCCTTGATCTTGGACTTCCCAGCCTCTAGAACTGTGAGAAAAAAATTTGGTTGTTTATAAGCCACCCAGTCTATGGTATTTCTGTTATAGCAGCCTGAACAGACAAAGAAAATTATTTTTTTAATATTCTTTTTTTTTAATTTAAATTCAATTAGCCAACACATAGTACATCATTAGTTTCTGATGTAGTGTTCAATGATTCATCAGTTTCGTATAACACCTAGTGCTCATCACATTGTGTGCCCTCCTTAATGCCCATCACCCAGTTACCCCATCCCTCCACCCACCTCCCCTTCTGTAACCCTCAGTTTGTTTCCCAGAGTCAAGAGTCTCTCATGGTTTTTTTCCCTCTCTGATTTCTTCCCATTCAGTTTTCCCTCCCTTCCCCTATGATCCTCTGTGCTATTTCTTATATTCCACATATGAGTGAAACCATATGATAATTGTCTTTCTCTGATTGACTTATTGCACTTAACATAATATCCTCCAGTTCCATCCATGTCAATGTAAATGGTAGGTATTCATCCTTTCTGATGGCTGAGTAATATTCCATTGTATATATGAACCACATCTTTATCCATTCTTCTGTTGGAGGACATCTCAGCTCCTTCCACAGTTTAGCTATTGTGGACATTGCTGCTATGAACATTGGGGTGCATTTGCCCCTTTTTTCACTACATCTATATCTTTGGGGTAAATACCCAGTAGTGCAATTGCTGGGCCATAGGGTAGCTCTATTTTTAACTTCTTGAGGAACCTCCATGCTTTTCCAGAGTGGCTGTACCAGCTTGCATTCCCACCAACAGTGTAAGAGGGTTTCCCCTTTCTCCACATCCTCCACAACATTTGTTGTTTCCTGTCTTGTTAATTTTAGCCATTCTAACTGGTATAAAGTGGTATCTCATTGTGATTTTGATTTGAATTTCCCTGATGCCAAGCGATGTGGAGTATTTTTTTTTTCATGTGTCTGTTGGCCATTTGTATGTCTTCTTTGGAGCAATATTTTCAAATCTTTTCTTCTCTCTCACTCAAACCAATGATCTTGAACAAAAGTGTCTTTTCAACTTTCTTGTCTAAGATAAATTCCACCCTTTCCATCCAAGATAATTCTTTATACACACGAACTTTCAGCAGATCCACTTCACTGGCTCTCCAGAGTTTGCAAGGTAATATGGTTATTAAGAACTTGAAATGCTGCGAATCCAAATTGAGATGTGCTGGAGCTGTAAAAGACACATAAGATTTTGAAGACTTAGTATGGAAAAAAGTGAAATCTCATTAAAATATTTTATATTTTATAGTCTTCTCGTTATGTTTAATGAAACATATTAAAATTTCACTTGTTCTTATTTTTTTAATGTGGCTATGAAAAACTTTAAAATGACATATATGACCCACATTTCTATTGGATAATTTGTTCTACAATATTATGATACCCTCACATAGCTGGGGTTAGAGGACATATCTACTGGGAGAGAGCTTATCCATCCCTCCACCCAACCATATATCTAATCGTCCATTCATCCATTTATTTAACATATACTTGCTAGGTTTTATAGATATAATGATGGGAAAGTAGACATTGCCATACTCTTCATGTATCATACAGTTTTAGTGAAGGAAAAATTCATTAACTATTCTACCAGTTAACATATAATTAGAACCTATGTTAAGTTGGAAAGGTGTATGGTTATGAAAGTCACATAGAGGGAATGAGGTTTAGGCTGGGATGAGAGAGAAAGACCTCCCTAAGGGATTGG
Source organism: Phoca vitulina (assembly GCF_004348235.1). Classification (NCBI taxonomy): domain Eukaryota; kingdom Metazoa; phylum Chordata; class Mammalia; order Carnivora; family Phocidae; genus Phoca; species Phoca vitulina. The sequence goes on from NW_022589722.1 coordinate 4,021,395, forward strand.
GCATTTGGCCTCACAGCCAAATAAACTAGGCCAGAGTATGATGAGAAGAGAAAAAAGATGATACCAGATAATCCTTTCAGGGCCTTGGAGCAGGATGACTTATAAAACCAAAAGAGAACACGAAGCATTTCTCAAGATGAGACTGAAGAGAGAGGCACAGGCCAATACAAAAGCTCATAAGGAGACCAGTGGCCGAGGAGGAGAGCACATCAGCAGTGGCTCTTGCCAAGTTGTATTGACACATTAGAAGCGGATGGACAATTTTTTTTAGGGTAAGGAGCTCTGTAAATTTCCTTTTTTGTTGTTGTTATATTATTTGCTTTTGGTCTTTTAGCACCACTTATAGATTTGGAATTGTGGTGGCTTTTATGCCAGATCTATTTTTTTCCTTTGGAGTTTAATTGCAAAACTCTTTCTGACAAGGTTATTTTGATTTAGTCAGGTCAAAACAAGTAAGGCCATAAGAACATGGAGGGAAGAATACTCTGGAAATTACATGTAATCTTTTTCCTTCCTGCCTTGACAGCCAGATTGCAGTCCAGCTGAAAGAACCAAAAACAACAACAGTGTTCTTAAGGGGAAGGGAGAGATTATTTTTTGGTCATTCCTTTCCCATCAGAAGATTTTTCTATCTGAGCTATTTGCCCAAATCTTGGTGGACTAGGGGACTTTTTCTTTTTTTAAGAAGGCAGATTCTTTCTTTACTTGATCATCACTAAATATTGATAATAATTCTGACTATGATTGTGGTAATACACGCAAATGCATCCTTAAATTATGAAGTGCATATAAAAGCTATTTCTGTGGTCCTTAATCAGTGAGGATCATAGCTTTCCACTCAAATGCTATCTGCATTACTGTAGTCATATCTTTTTTTTTTAAATAGATGAGAAAAAAAAAAAAAAAAACACCTCACAGTAAAGGATACTAAAGGCAACTTCCCATAGCTTTAAACTTTATTCACTTTAACTATAAATCATTCTGGGGAAAAGATCTATAAATAACCATGAAGCTGAGGAATGCATGGGAAATTAAAGTTAATGTAGAACGCACTGCTTGTTTCTTTGGTTTTCAAATAAACTGCTGTCTGCTTTGTTTATTCAACAACACATGATTAACTGGTTTGGGATGTTACATAACAGAGGGGAGACTGATCTATTTTTTGATACTCTATGCAGATTATGTTCAAAGTATGTTTGAACATATGTGATACTGTGCTTTATAATAAGAAATATGTATTTGGTCTTCATCCTGTTTTGGCCCAAAGCTCCTAAAACCCTTGGAATTTCCTAAGTGATAGGAGTGATAAAGGTGTCTTGTTAATAAGGTGACTTGGACCTCACCTAAGGATGGGGGCTGGTTGCCAGGAGAACCAAAGATGTGATTAGAGGGTTGGAACTTCCAGGCTCACCCCCAACCTACTTTTAGCAATTATAATGGTACTTATCCAACAGTCTGAAATGGTACTCATCCAACAGTCTGAAAAACACCTGTTACACATTCTTCCTATCAGCTAAAGGAACTCATCCAGCTGTAAACTAGCTAACAGAGCCATATGTAATTTTCGATAATTAGTTATCTCCAAAAGTTATACATCCAAAGATTTCAAATATCCAGCCATGGACAAATGGACTGCTACCAAAATACTTTTCATCTCGTACTATATTGTCCCTTCTGGATGAGTATTTGATCATTTATCACATTAATTAGTAGAAAAGATCAAAAGAGGGTCCCATACATATCGCCTCTTGATTAGACCACCACCTGTGTCACAATTTGTACTGTGAGAAGGCCAACTTACTTGCCTCCTTTATCTTCCTCATTTCTACTCCTCTCACTGCAAATAGAATGACCATTTAGGAACCACTTTTTACTGGTGCTCTGCTCTGTGCAAGGCTAAATGGCATTTGTCAAATGAAAATCCATCTCTTTTCCTAATTCTTGTGTACAGCCTAAAGGGCTACAAGCTGAATTGTCTTAATTTTGTCACTTTGTTAAAGCTTCCATTGTCTTAAAAAAAAAAAAAAAGCCAGTTGAAGAAATAGATTCAACTGGAACAATCCACCCACATTTATTACTTTAAAAAGAGCTTTGCTAACACTTATATATATATTCTGATTTATTCTTTTCAGTTTTGGGCTTTTGCAGAGATGTAGCTTGAGACTATTTACAATACCGCCCATCGCATAGTAGTCCTGTGTTAAGTGGCAATTAGGTAGAATGTGTATTATATAAGAGAAGGTGATGTTATAGGAAATTTATCAGTTAAGATGATGCTGATTTTATATTTCATGAATTAGCATCCATTTTTAAGACTCCAAGTTTTTTCTAAACTTTCACGTTTTTCTTCAGATTTCTAAGAAAAAAAAGTAAAGCTTTAACCAGTATGTGATATTTAAGCCTATTTGTAATATGTGTACTACGTTGTTCTCCAATTTAGTTTATTCCTTTGTCTTGTCTTTGTGCCTAATTGGATTTTAATATGACAAATGTAGTGGGAGGTTTTCTAATATTTCCTCAAAAAGTGCCTGGAAGTGCCCTTGAGAAACTTGGAAAGGTTTTTATTGACATTAAATACTTGAAGATAGTGATTAACATAATAATAATGTTTATACTCAACCATAATACTTTAACTTCTTCAAAAAACTCTTTTGGCCTGAGGAATTCTCCTACAATATCTGGTTTGCTTCTACTCTAAAAAGAAAATCTTTCTCATAGCTAATAACTTTCCAGAGCCAGAAAACAGAGCTACCACTCTTAATCTGCAAAGGAAAATTTAATTTAACACCTTATTTAACAATGCACAAGAAAGTAATAATCAATTTGGATCAATTATCAACGTAAATTATCATTTACTCCCCAGTGGGTTCAATTTATCAACTTCCTTCTTCAATGAACTGATTCCTAGAAAACCTTTTGGAATTTTATTAATGACACTGACATCCATGGAAAAGGAAGTATTTGTGATTAAGTAAACCTTTGAGCCAAGGTCAATAGTAAATGATTCTCTGTTTTATTCAATTTTTTGGCTTAATTTATCAGAATTCTATTAAAATGAATTATAATAGCCCCCCAGATTGCATTCCCTTTGCCTGGGAACTCAGATTGCAGATCCATTTGCATTTATCTGTTGACATTCCACATATACTCCTTTTCTTCTCCTTCTGTATTTTCTAAATGATCTCATCAATACTCATTGCTGTAAATATGACCTCTGGTCAGAAATCTTTTTTTTTTTTTTTTTTTTAAGATTTTACTTTTAAGTAATCTCTACATCCAACATGAGGCTCGAACCCACAACCTGGAGATCAAGAATCACACGCTCCACCAACTGAGCCACCCAGGCACCCCTCTAGGGAGAAATCTCGTTTGAGGTCTAAACTAGTATGTTTAAATGTCATCCTGATATTTGAACACTAAGTTTCATAAGGCTCTTAAACTTAATAAGACCAAGCCAAATCTTCTTTTCCCCACCTCCACGTGCTCCAATTCCTATCCAAATCCAACTTTCCCAGTGAATGGCACTATTTGTCATTAGCCAAGTGAAAAAATGGGCATTATCTTCTTCACACTCCACTTGCCCAACTCTGGCACTAAGACCTTTACCAACCCTGATCAATTTTATCTCCAAAGTATATATTCTGTCTTCCTGACCACCACACTAGTCCATACCATTATCGCCTCTTGATTAGACCACCACCTGTGTCACAATTTGTACTGTGAGAAGGCCAACTTACTTGCCTCCTTTATCTTCCTCATTTCTACTCCTCTCACTGCAAATAGAATGACCATTTAGGAACCTTTCTCTAATCACATCACCTCTCTCCCCTTAAAATCCTTCAAAAACTTCTTACTGGGCTTAGAATAAAGACCAAAATCCTGAGCATGATCTGCAAAGCCCTGCAAAATTCAGGCTCTGCCTATTTTCCAACTACATCTCCTGTTGCTGTGCCCATTATTCACTATTTTCCAGTTACATTGGCCTTTGCTGAATTCTGCAACATGACAAGCTCTTTGCTCCCTCATGGCTCTTGCTTCTACTTGTACAACTTTCCCCTTCCCACTTCCCATTGCTGGTGCCTCACTTAGATATCCATGGATGCCATCTCTTGTTCTAAAATAGATCTTCTTTCTTATTCTCTCCCATGATGGCATCCTCTTTTCCTTCAAAGAAACGATATATTTACTATTTAATCATTACTCCTTTTCCTTCCTTAAACCCTATGTTCTATGAAAGTGGGAGACATGGCTGATTTCTTTACAGCTATATATCCAGCACCAAATAGCATGCCTAATACATAGAAGGACTCAGTATTTTTAAATAAATAAAGGAGTGAATATCCAGATCAAAAAAAAAAAAAAAAAGGTAAAATCTTATTCCATGGAATCAAGTGTGTCAGGAATGCCATTTCTTTTTCTTTTTCTTTTTCTCTTTCTTTCTTTCTTTCTTTCTTCCTTTCTTTCTTTTTCTGGTCTATTGAAATGTCTATCTTTATTTAGGGTTTTATGGATTAATCCAGGGGTGGTGATAACATGTAAGAAAAGTTAACAAATGAAAAATACTCATAAAAAATGAGAATTATACTGGAAAGAATCTTAAGAAATAAGGATCTAACAGTCTAGGATTCTAAGTCAGGAAGGAACAACTTTGGAGGCAGAATGTCAAAGGTAGTTTGAGGGCAGAGACCTCATCTTCCTTGTTTGTTTAATATTTTTATTTTTTTAACAATTCATTTATTTATTTACTTGAGAGAGAGAGTGAAGGAGAGGGGCAGAGGGAGAGGAAGAGGGAGTCTTAAACAGACTCCGAGTTGAGCACTGATGCAGGGCTTGATCTCATGATCCTGAGATCACGACCTGGGTTGAAACCAGGAGTTGGACCCTTAACCGGCTGTGCCACCCAGGTTCCTTGTTTTTGTTTTTGGATAATTATGTAACATGATAGAGGTGTTAATTATTGCTACAATGACAATCCCATTACAATATATAAGTGTAACAAATTAACATGTTATACACCTTAAGTTTATACAATATTATATGTAGAAAATATTTTAATTAAAAATGAAACAAAACAAGTGGCCCCTTCTTGGGCAAAGCAATCACATTTGCTTCTATTGAATAAAATCTGTTGCTGAGATCTCAACTCTTAGGAAACTCAAACTCCTATATTGTTGAAAGGAGTAGTCTCCTATCTCTAGAAACACATGGAGATCTTTGAAGTTCATGCAGTACCCATAAAAATAGGGGAAGTACCTTTATCATCTGTTCTTAATTACAGTTGTCTTTACTGTCATGCCTGCACTGCCCCTTGAAGAGAGGCTGCTCTGCTGCTCTCGGGCTAAGCTTGAGCAAAGGAATCTTTGCTGATTCTATGAGCCTCAGTGTCGAGGGTTCAGCTTTTTCATGGACTTCTAGCAATTGCTTTTTGAAAATTTGTCTTTTCCTGGGGGCAGGACCTGGATCACTCTTTCTCTTTGTCATCACATTCTGAGCTCTGGACTTTGGCTATAATTAAAATTTGGGTCCAAATTTCTTTTTTTATACTTAAATTAAAGAATCTGGTACAGATTTTTGTTCATTATCGGTGAACAATCTCCATCGTAGAAGGGGAATTCAGAGAGGCAAAATCAGCAGCCAACCACTCTCAAGGCCAACCGTGTCATGCAGTGACCTTTGGACCCTACCATCCCTGGAGCTTTAAATATATCTACTGAAAAGTTTCTGTGAGTGTACTTCTCAGCACCACAACCAGAAAACACTAGAGATCAGCACCCCAACAAGATGACAGCTGTAGTTTTAAAAAACAAAACCCGAACAAGCTCCAGAAGTGAGAACATAGCACAATGTGTAACAGTACCTGGATGGGGTTTGTTAATTTATGATATTAAAAAGACAACAAATTATTATTGTAAATGATGGGCCCAACTCTATGGAACTGGAGTTATTGACATTTTGCTATACCGTTAATAGAAACATAAACATTTAGAGTCTACCACAAATAATATATGGTGGAGATCTGATATAACCACCTATTCCAATTCCACCAAGGGATTTTGTGGGAACACTTAGAGAATTCCTTTATGCAAACTCTCTCTCTCTCTCTGTCTCCTCTCTCTTTCTCTCTCCCTCTCTCCACCTCTCCCCCCAAATTCTATAGACCCTTTTCTTTGTGCCCCATGCCATTATATATTTAAATTATTTCCTTATAACAAGATCCTTAAAATGCATAAAATTTTTTAAATAAGAGGACTCATCAATTGGTTATTTCAATTTTTTTCTACAAAATACATTTCTGTTTTAGAATACTTGCAAAATACTGAAAGATAGAAAAAATTAAATAGTCCTACAATAACAATAACCAAATATCATCAAATCCTTATTATAATGGCTTAATATGCTCAAGTCTTCAAAATGCTTTCTGCAATTACGTATTTGCCAGGAATGATCCTGTCATCTGAATATGCAGAGATTTACTGCTTTCTGACCCTTGCTGCACACACTCTGGCTCTTGTCTCTGTTTTTCACTGATCCTGAGGTAGTAGGTTGGATTGTATCTCAACTCCTTTTGGAAGAAAGACTAACTTTCAGTTTGATTCCCACCAACAAAATGGTATCTGTTGGAGAACATCAAAGATGTCTTTGTACTTTGTGGCTGATTTTTTTAAATGCTGCCTCTGACTACAATTACTGCATGACTTTTTAAACATTTTATCTCCACTCTCATGTAGACTGACACTTAAAGTGTAGAAATGATATTCTTAATAAAGTAGAGGCAATTTTATATATCAGCATGCATAGTAAGTGGCTAAAAGTCATGGTTCTATGACTCTGAGCGGTTCTGATATTGCCATCTACTTCTGACCTCAAATGACTTACGTGTGTAGCATGAGTGAGAAAGACATCTTTATTGTGTAAGCCACAGAGAGTCAGGGAATTTTTATTACTGCACTGTAACCTAGATTTTCCTAATTGAGATAACTACCCTGCCGCTGAAATCTTCAAGCGCGTTAAGTGTGGAGTGCCAAGTCCCAGGAGAGAGCTGCTACTAAGGTTATCTTTCTTCATCTTATGAAATCCTCTGGAAGTTTCATGCCTGCATGCCAATGTTAACTTGAGAACATTGAACTTGGCATGGCAACTGCCTACTCACCCCTAGCTCTTTGGACACAGCAAAAAATAAAATGCCCTTAAACCTGATGTATCAGCAGCATTCTTCCCTCTAAGGGACGGTATGAAGGAACTGGGAGGGAAGGGGTAGAGTAGAACTAGGATTCCCCCTGGCATATCTGGCTTATATTCAATCAAACAGGAGAAAATGCATATTCAATGATACAAAGTACAAACCGTCAAAGGATGGAGATGTTACATAAAAACACTGTTACATAAAAGTACAGTTGCAACACTTTATCTGGAAATGAATAAATCAAATTATAAATTGAAAGGAAAGAATAAGAGGTGTTATTTTTTAAAGTACAGGATCTTAGGGAAATGAAAATATTTTTTAAATTTTTCAAACATCAGGACAGCAGAAACTCTATTATGATTTGTTGGATATTTGGGAGAGCTATGTAGAACCCAATGTGGAATTTAAAACTATTATATGTTTTCCCTAGATAGACCATTTAGAAAAAAATTCTCATGACTCATAAATCACTAAAGGCTTTTATTTTCTCCTGTAAATAGTGTTTTCCTGAAAACCTACAAGATGCCCAGAATTTTACCAATTGCCTTTGAAATAAAAACTTTTTTTTATAGAAGCAAAAATTTAGAAATATTTTATTTTTTTATTTAAATTCAAGTCAGTTAACATCTAGTGTAGTATTGGTTTCAGGAGTAAAGTTTAGTGATTCATCATTTACATATAACACCCAATGCTCATCCCAACAAGTGCCCTCCTTAATGCCCATCACCCATTTAGTGAATCCCTCCACCCTCCCTCCCTCTAGCAACCCTCTATTTGTTCTCTATAGTTAAGAGTGTCTTATGGTTTGCCTCCCTCTCTGTTTTTATCCCATTTTTCCTTCCCTTCCACTATGTTCATCTGTTTTGCTTCTTAAATTCCACATATGAGTGAAATAATATGGTATTTATCTTTCTCTGACTGACTTATTTCGCTTAGCATAATACACTCTAGTTCCATCCACGTTGTTGCAAACAGCAAGATTTCATTCTTTTTGATGGCTGACTTGTATGCTGACAGGACATCCAAGATCTGAATACTTTTGGTGAAACATGACCAGATACTTGTACCTTGGTACACCAAATACATTTTTAAGATTGAGATATCTTAGAGCCTTTGTTGAAAGTACATATTATGGAAATATACATTTGGCAGTTACTTTGAAAATTTCATTTTGACACAGTTTTAATCTTATTGAACAGTATATGGTGTGATTTCCATGGCTCTTATCCTAAATATTACTACTGTCTGAATTTGTTTTCAAAGACAAATGCAGTGTTTTTAATTTTCACCAGCCTTTAAGCTAGAGAAACTGTAATTATAGTCTGTGTAACTAGCTCAGAGATAGTCTGTAAAGCATTTTCATAAATTGATGATCTTTTACTACGTGTTTATTCATTAGGTTACAGTGACTATATTTTTACAAAATTCTTCTTGAATTTCTTAAGGATTTAAACTTGTGTCTATATTTTTCTGTCATTTCCTTTTAGTTTCCATGGACTTCTTAAGCATTTCACTTAGCAAGGTCTGAAACTTATCCTTCAGAAAATAAAGTTAAAATAACATTGCTCCAGAGACACTGATCCAATCTCTCAGTTCTGTAGCTTTAACCTTTTATGTCCTTGTATGCCTTTCGTAGTGAAATTGAATGCAGCAGGATTTCCACAAGATGCAGATGATAATGCATGTGTGTGTTTGAATATGTTCTGGGAGCAGTTTTTCTAAGATGTATTTATATAATGCCCCAGAGTCTGTCCTTAGGATACTAAGAGATTAAACTACACCTTTTGAGGATGTAACTATTTGTAAGCAAATATATTATACAATTGACATTTTACAGTCCAACATTTTATAACAGCTAAACAGTGATAAAACCACTGTGCCTATTCAGCAAAGGATAGGTAAACTGGCATATGTTTAGAAATCTTCAAGGAGTCTGTTACCGGATGGTACCACAATCCCAACAGAGACAATTGAAGTTTCATTGCAAATATTTGTGTAAATTACTCTCGATCGGAGACCTTTTTAATATGCCTTTGTTGTGCCATTGTTCTTAATGAGAAAACTACTTAAAGTATATTCGTAGATGTATTCATAACTGCTACAAAAATAGAAAAAATAGATCAATTAGTTGATTGTATCTCAGTTGACACATTTCAACCTAATAACTTATAAAGTATTAGGGATTTGTTAAGCTTGTCAAAGTGATAAAGTACATATGTTTACCTATTCTGGGAGCTGGTTGTTTTTAATTTCACTTTTAATAAAGTCAGCATAAGGAAGAAATTGTCAGTGAGGCTGTTTTTTTTTTTCTATTTCACACAGTGGAATAAAACACAAAATTGTCTAGTTTCTGTTGTATAGAACTTTCAAGCATTAGCTTTTAAATTAAGCTAGACATGATTAGATGCCTGATGTGAGCATTTTGCAAGAGTCAAAAAATTGGGGTTCTAGCCTTGATTCTGTCACAAGCTAGTTTTCTGAATGGGAGCATCTCTCACTCAATCTATCTGAGGCTGTTTCAATATTTATAAAAGGAGTTGGCTGAGGGGCGCCTGGGTGGCTCTGTTGGTTAAGTGTCTGCCTTTGGCTTAGGTCATGATCCCAGGGTTCTGGATCAAGCCCCTCACTGGGTTCCCTACATAACAGGGCAGGGAGCCTTCTCCCTCTCCCTCTGCTGCTCCCCCTGCTTGTGCTTTCTCTCTCTCTCTGTTAAATAAATTAAAAAAAAATCTTAAAAAAAAAAAAAAGAAAAGGAAGTTGGCTGGATCAGGGGCTGTAAGGTTTGCTCCAGCTTTGCGTTCTTTAGTCCATAATACTGCTTTCTTTTTTAAGTTGCTCATATGAGTTCTTAAAGTCCTTAAACATAAAATTTGTTTTATTTAATAAAGTTGGTTTCTTAAAAAAATCATTCAACAATTTTAATTCTAGATGTATGCTTCTCAATCTAAGCATGGGAAGACGTTATATACCATGATTACTGTATCTAATGACTCAGTCTATACTTCCTTTACCCGCGTGCCAGTCATTAGCCTGTCTGCTCTTAGCTCCCTTCCTCCTCCTCCCGCTCGGATCTGCATTTTAGGGTTCGAAATTAGCAACCTGTGTTTCCAGCCTCCCTTATGGCAGCAGCCATGGAGGATAAGATGCCCATACCTCCCTTCAAGAGAGGACTTGCCACAGGGAGTTTGGGAAGCTGAGCGCCTGCAGGATGTGCTTCAGTCTTGGAGTCTTTCCTGAAGCTCTGTGACCTTCTGAGGTCCCTCCTACCCAGTGCTCTGATCTGCCTCTCCTTTCATAGGAGGTTGTTGGAGATAACGTTAATTTGGGGTCACGTTAGCCCTGGGTTTGAAGGCTTTCCCTGCTACTCCAATGCCTCCTCCCCTTTATCATCTATAGGTGTTAACTCCAATAAATCTCTTGCACATCTAATTCCATCTTGACATCTACTTCCCAGAGGACATAAACTTACACATTGGTCAATTACTTTTGATTCCCTTCAGCCAATGGGATAGACTGGAGAGCAGCCAGAGGGAGGAAGGAAGACAGCACTGGGGTACGTGTCCCCATCTCTCCACCACGGGGGGCATCCCTGTTGTGGCTACATTTCCTCCATGGTGCCAGCCCCTGCCACGTGGCTCCGCTTTCTGTGGGTCTCAGTTCCTGTCAAACTCACTGGTTTCTAGGCCAGGTATACCACCTGCTCCCATCAGCTTCAGGAGTAATAGTAGCTTTCTGTTATTTTTAACATCTTGGTTGCCTCACCATTCTCTATCCCCCAAATCACCATCTGGTAAAAGGTAATTACCAAGCACTGTCTTTCGCAGAATACTTTGGTATCTTCCTATTGCCCCTCTGAGATCTGGGTCACTGAGGGAATGTTCGTTCCCTAGTTCTCCAATAGTTTCCTTTCAGACTGCTTCCGGAAATTGGCTTTTTTGAGCCTTGCATCCTTGCTCTTCTGGTAATAGATTGCCTCCTTATTTTGTTCTAGAAATTGTTCCTTCTCCTCCTAATTGTGCCCCAAATTAAGGCATGTCCCACTTTCATCTCCAGCAATGAGGTTCAGGCATGAAACCCAGTGTCAGTCAATCAGAATCCTTTTTCTGGAATGACCAGGGATGCTGGCGAGAGAGGAATCTTTTTTTGAACTTGTGTCCCTGAAAGACTATGCAACCCTATACCTGCTGGGGGCCATTTTGTGGAAGATGCCTGTCTGAGTGGAGCCAACGTCAAAGGAGACCAACCTAAAAGATAGAGACCTTGTAACGTTTTTAAAAGCTTTCAGGGGGCGCCTGGGTGGTGCAGTCAGTTAAGTGTCTGACTCAGTTTCGGCTCAGGTAGTGATCTCAGGGTAGTGAGATCAAGCCCAGTGTTGGGCTCTGCGCTTAGCATGGAGTCTGCTTAAGACTCTCTCCCTCTGCCCCCTCCCCCCATTCTCTCTCTCTCTCTCAAATAAATAAATCTTTAAAAAAATGCTTTTGGATAAATGTGGGAATATAGCACGGTTATGCAAAGTACAACCCAAAACAAAAAACTACCAAACTGTAAAAGTTTTTTCTCTTCCAGCTTCCTGAAAGGGAGTTTTGAAATAGAGGGGCACTGGTAGGAGAGGGAGGTTGTTGGAGATAAAGTTAATTTGAGGTCACAGGCACAGAAAAGGAGGGAATGTCTGGGTGCCTGGATGATTGCTGACAAGTAAGGGAACTTTGAAAACACAACACCAGCAGAAGTTGACTTATCTCCACATTTTCCTTTCTGAGCTTCTGGCCCTTTCTGCCGCTTATGATGTGTGCAACATCCTTTTTATTGCAATGTGGCATATCTCTAACTCTTTGAAGTCTGAGCCCTTTACTATCTGCTACCACCAGGGCTGCCATCTGTGCCTAAGCTCTCTGGCTGCCTTGGGATTTTTCTGGACCAGGTGCCATAAATTAGAGCAAAGGAGCTTGCTGAAGATTAAACTGTTTATTCATAAAACAGTAACATTTTTTTGTGGTAGGAAATAAAACCACTTTAAATGCCGATGAGTGAATGGTTGAAAATAACAATCTAAACAATCATCCATGTTTTCCTTAATTTTGAACGAATTGCTTTAGTATAGGTTTTCCTTAATGCTGTAGTTATATGGGTTAATGTTGTTGAATAGCTTACTCCATGCCATGAATGGATAGGTTTCTGAAAGGATCTCAGCATCAGCTGGGACTTAAGAGCTGTAATTTTTTTTATTAGGTTATATACACTTTACTTAGGCTAAGAATATTTTCTTTTTTCTGCCCTCAGCTTCTGGGTCAGAATAACTAGGCTGGCCGCTCACTTTGACCCTGCTTTAATTTTCTGCGTGAATCCCTCATGAATTGCTATCCTGTCTTAGCCCTGGTCAGAACACTTAACATTTGTGCTACCAAGTGAAGTTCTGTTTGAATCAGCTAGAGCTTTTAAAAGGAACCATGTTTATTGGCATGCTCTTACATATTCATAGTGTATCATATAATTAATGATTAAAATAAGTTAAATATGTTATTTAACTATAGGTTAATTAAGTTTATAAGCTATTAATGGTAGTCAACTATAAATAATTATTCTTGTAAGCAGCATGATTCTGTTAATTATTTCAGAATTTCAACCGACTCTGACCTCTCTGACACCTCAAGAATGAGTAGATTGAATCTTAAAGGGTATTTCTAGGCTCGAATGATGGGTGTGTGGATATTCAACCCAGTATAGTTTGTTTGTCTATACATATGTTTTTATGCGTTATAGTTTCTAGTAGTACTATATTTGATAATAAAAATTGCAAGATATATATTCTTATGTAGACTGATCTTCCTTCTCTTCCAGTACAATTCTCTTTCTCTTACTGTGTTGGTGGGGGGTAGAATGGGAAATAGGCTCTTATTTCCCACTTGGCTATCTGAGGGAGGAGGAGCCTATGAATATTCGCACACAGAATATCTTTGTTTTGTGAAATGCATTTCTCAGTGTCTGTCTCCTTGGTTGATTGGGAGCTCCGCAAATGCTGGGATTGCCTCTGGCCTCTTCTGTGGTAATAGTCCCCGTGCCAGGACAATACTTGGTTCGGTGTAGCTGCCCAAAACCTGCCTGAAGAAAGAAGTATAGAATTTGGCCATGAACATAACATTGAATAAATGCATTCCTCAAACTTTTTACCCAAAATTCAAAACCTAGAATTGCTTCTTGTTTTCTCTATGGACTTTGGATAAGTTCATCTCTGACTCATTTTTCTCATTGTATCATCTTCTTTAATAAGGTCCTGAAGATCAAACATAATTGGGTAAAATAGCAAGCATGGTATTGCCATCTAGTAAGTCCTCAATGGTTACCATATTGGATATCTTTTGCAGCACTGCGCAAATATCAAAACGTAAAAAGCTAAAATGTTTCTGCTGATTTTTTTTTTCCCTATCAAATGGGATCTTTGGCCACTCTCCCATGGCGTAGCTGCACTGCAGAATTCAGTTGTACAGGAAGGACTGAGGACAAAATGGCTCTCGAGCTCAATTATGTCTAAACAAAAGGGGGAATATAATTTAGCAGCGTATGAAAAGGTAGTAGAAGGAAAAGCAGTTAATAAACCCCTTGGCTATAGTGCTCAAAGCAAAGAAGTGGGATTTGCTGTGCCCATGTGAGAACACACCAAGGGGCAGCCGGATCACACCTTTTCCCATGTTTCACATAAGGTCACAATAAACTTACCACATCCATGAGCTATTATAACAATATGTCAAGGCAGTTTTAGACTTAATGGTAGAATGCACATTCTGGTGCAAGGGAGATAAACTTTGAGCTGGGCAGAAATGAATGTCCTTTCCAGTTGAGAAGAAACAGGAGGCACCGAATCCTCAACTGTCGTCAGAGCAAAGTAAAACAGTACCCAGATGTTTGGGGATTCCTTTGGCACTGACTTGTAATGGGGTGTAGTAAAATAATGCCAAACACATCCTGCTATAATTGTGCCGGCCAGAGGGAAAATCTAGTCTAATTTTAGGTGTGTTCTTTTATAAAATCAGCCCCACCTTTTCCAGCTTACTTTTTTGCAACTTTGGAATTAATTGGTATCCCCTAGATCTGCTTGACAGAAGAAAAAAATAAAGTATAAAAGTTAAATGAATTAATCCAGCAACTAAAACTTCATGGTGGAGCAATATGATTTTTATGAGAGTATGGAGTATTTAGCCCATTTGTTGCAAAAGTCATTTTGTGATTGCCTATTGCCTCTTCACGTTCCACCCCCTGCCAACAATCCTTTCTCTAATCTCGACTCCCTCTGGTTATAACTAAACATAGAATCAAATTCCCTTCCCTTCCTCTTCTCCCTCGTTTTCTATAAACATTTATTGAGCACTATATAGTTGGGACTCCACTAACAGCTTTTAATAAATTATCTCATATTCTTCGTGATAAACTTAGGAGGTAGATAATATTATATTTCCCCATGGAACAAAAAACAGCTACTAGAAAATAAGACTTAGGAGAAGGGAAAAATTTGTTCAAGGCCACACAAGTAGGAGGGGTAGAGCTGAGCTGAGCTGAGCTTCACCGTCACTTTATCTCCAGATTAAACACTGAGCAATGCTATCTATCAGTTGTGCGCAAAGAGAACCAAAATAGCGAGATAAATGTTTTTTTATGTGTGTAAAATGTGTGAGTAGTCTCATTAATCGCGGAAGCCTGCATCACATATTTTGCCAAATGTGCATTTTTACAGCAAGTCGGAGGATGTTTGAGCATTTTAATATGAAAGGATGCAAACTTCCCTTTCCAAAACACCTCACTGCAAGACAGTTTGATTTGATGTAACATGCCTTAGTTTTCTACATTTGATTTGCAAAATGTTACTCTCTGATGGTTTTATAGGTCTCTAGGCAAGTACTGAAGTGATGAAGTATGCAGAGAGCTTCAATATGTAATTAAGAATACCTTCATGAGGCCTGGAAGGTAATCTTCTTTGCTGTATGTTTACCACTTGCATTGAAAGGATAGATTTGGCATTGCTTAGCAAAAGACTCTTTTTGTTTTGTCTGCTAATGCCTGTGTTCTCAGTACTGTTTGAAAGAGTTTACCTTAGCGCAGAAAAAAAATCACACGCTGAAATTTTTATTAAACCGACATACCAGTGAAACTCAGATGTTTAAGCAGACTGTCCAGACATGAAATAAACATAAGTAATCTTTCATTTCTTATTTATCCAATATTTCAGGTTATGTGGGATGAATATATATATATATATATGAAAACATAGATATTACCTTAGAAAATTTTAACTACTTTTTGGACTGGTGACAACAAAATTGTGCTTATTGTACCTTTTGGTTACAATTTTAAGTGGCATTAAATAGTACCTTGTAGATCTTAATCTCTATAGCTCAGGACAAGTGTAATCATCTTGATTCTTCGCTAGCAGGAAGGTATTATAAACCCCTGTGTCTTTATTGATAATACTGTTTGCTGCATGTTTTCAACAGACTTTCTTGAGGCTTTGCCCTGCGTTAGAAGCAAGTTCCAGCAACCCCAGTTATGTAAATGACGCCACAATTATATAATGTTCTTTTGTTTTTCAACAAAGCAGAACATCTTTATACTACAGATGAATTCTCTAGGGAAATTTAAGATTGCACAGAGTTTAAAACTTTTTAAAAACTAGAACCTCAAAAAGGATTGCAGGAATGTTCAAAATAATGAACGAAGTTTTTCTCCCTACTTTTATAATTTCACCTGGTACTTGGTTCTTGCGTTTGAATGATGTATTAACACTATGGAACTATAATGTGGACTTAATGGTGCAGATACGTGTATGTGTGTGACAGGAGCTTGCTTCTGAATGAGGTACTAGTGCGTGTTTCTTCACACCTATATCTCTCTGGCCCCAATTATTCTCTCTTCCATTGGCACATAAAATTCTTAATTTGTCCAAATGAGTCAGTAGATCTGGGAATTTGTGTAAGTAAAGGTGTGTACAAATTGCTCTGGGGGAAAATGTCAGTTTCCTATGTCAGAACAAATTGCACTGAACATGCACAGGACTGTGGAAAGAGCAGAGGCTCCGTAGTTAGACGCGCTTTGGCTCAACCACACCTTTTGCCAGTCATTAGCTACATTACCTTGAGCCTCAGTTTCCTCATTTAAAATGGGGATGACAATCTCTGTTAAATAGAAGTCATATGAAGATGCGTTTGAAATGAAGTAAAAATTAAAGCAGGTCCAGAGATAAAATCAGCTGCTGCCCCTCAAGCCTGTTATTATGAGTCGTGGACCAGGCATGTATCAAGGGCTTTACATACACTCTTTCAAAGCTCTCAACAACCCCATTTACAATTCACTATTCTCCATTTACACAAGGCAAGTGATCCTTGGGGAAATAAAAATTGTCCAAAGTAGCACCACTAATAAGTGGTAACATGGGATTTTGAAGCCAGATCTTAGTGACACCAAAACTTGGGCTCTTGATGTTTCTATGAAATCTCTGGTATAGTACTTGGGAAAGAGTATACACTCAATAAGAGTAGATACTTCTGTCTATGTGCATATTTTCCTAGAAGTAAAGATTTTTTCTCTGTTTGTTATCTCACGGTAGCTAGATTGTAGGATTCAAATGTCTCACATTGCTGTGTGACCCATGCTAAAGTCATTGTTTCTTATTTTTTATCCTAAATTTATTTATTATCCTAAATTCCTAAATATTCTTCAAATATTTCTTCAAGTATTTTTGATATGAGAAAATTGACAGAGTTATCAGAGTTCTTCAACTTTTCAGTTAATAGTGAACACAGAGAAACAATAATGAGAATCTGGCCTCAATGTCACTGGGAACCTTTGTGTTTCCGAGCTTTCCAAGGTCAGTACTTATATTTAAATCTCTTTAGGGACACCTGGGTGGCTCAATCAGTTAAAGATCTGCCTTCTGCTCGGGTCATGATCCCAGGGTTCTGGGATCAAGCCCCGCATTGGGCTCCTTGCTCAGTGGGGAGCCTGCTTCTCCCTCTGCCTGGAGCTCCCCCTGCTTGTGCTTGCTCTCTCTGACAAATATATAAATAAAATCTTACAAAAAAATGAAAAAACCCACATTAAAAAATATAAATAAATCTCTTTAAATTTTTTGTTACTTTTAATAAGGTGTTCAAAAAGCTCTGAGAAAAAAGACAAAATATGGGAAAGTTTTTGTTGATTGGTTTTTCAAAACCTCTAGGTAAAATAATTGAGTAAATAAGTATTTTAGCATAAAAATCTTTATGGGAGTTTTTCCTCCCATAAAAATATAATTAATAAATATTTTAAAATCAGTAATTAAAAGGAATGTCAAATTATTTACCTTTCTGAAGCACCCTTCTGTCTCAGCACATATGCAAAAATTCCTGCTGGAACCGTCAGCCAGTTTTCTGTGTCTGTGATGTTCAGAGAAGTCTAGGACAGATAGGTTAACTCTGAGAGTCATGGATGTAGAGATGAAAATCCAAGCCATGGAAGTTGGCAGAGTTGTATTAATCAAAGAGTAGAGTAATGAGTAGTGTTTAAAACAGCTTTGTGGAGCTCCTCTAGCTTATGTTCAAGGAAATGAGAATGAAATTGACTAGGGGACTAAGAAGGAGGAAGGAGGGATTTCCCAGAAGATTATTAAGGAGGAGCATGTATATATTTTTAAGATTTATTTATTTGTTTTAGAGGGGAGGGGAGGGGCAGAGGGAGAGGGAGAGAATCCCAAGCAGACTCCCCGCTGAAGGTGGAGCCCAGTGCAGGACTCCCATCTCACAACCTGAGATCATGACCTGAGCTGAAACCAAGAGTCTGACACTTAACTGACTGAGCCACCCAGGCGCCCCAAGGGAAGAGAATATTTTAGAAACAAAGGAATGGCCAATTGAATGCTACTAAGAAGTTAAGTAAGATGAGGACAAAATGTTACTAAATTTAGCACTAGATAGATAATTGGATAAGGAGACCTTGTGTCTCAGTTTGCCCTGGAGTGTCCTAATGGAAGCCTGCTATCCCAATGAAAGTGTTTCCTAGTCATTGATAACTCTTGCAACAGTCATTTCTTTTTTTTTTTTAAGATTTTATTTATTTATTTGACAGAGAGATAGCGAGAGCAGGAACACAAGCAGGGGGAGTGGGAGAGGGAGAAGCAGGCTCCCCGCTGAGCAGGGAGCTCGATCTGACCTGAGCCGAAGGCAGACGCTTAACAACTAAGCCACCCAGGCGCCCCTAGCAACAGTCATTTCAATAGAGTGGTAGGAGCAGAAGTCAAATTTGAATGGATTAAGCAATGTGTAGGAGGTGAGGAAATGGAGACATTAAGGGGAGATAATTTCTTGAAAGAAGTGTGACTATAAAAGAAAGAGAGTAGGACCATGGATGGAACGAAATGTGAGGTCAAAGGATTTTTTTCTTAAGGTGGGAGAGACTGGAATATGTCTCATGGGAATATCTGTCAGAGGGCAGGAGATATCAAAGAGATAAAAGTGAGAAGGGGTACTTAAATGGACAAATCTTCTAAGAAGGTGGCAGAGGGTAGGATCCAGAACACGGAAGGCAGGTGGGCCGTAAAAGGGAGGAGGGGGACCTTAACTACTGCAACCATAAGGGCAGAGGGGGTAAGAATGCAACTGCTAGTAGACAGGGATGTTTGCAGTGGGAAGTTAAGGTCATTTCAATCTACTGATGCATTTTCTCTGAAGGAGGGGAGAATATTTGCTGAGAATGAGGGCTGAGGTGGAGGTGTTATGGACTCAGGAGAGTAGAGAAAATATGAAAAGCTGTGTGTGTAATGTGGTGGTAAGGGTAAAATAAAATCCTGCAACAGAATTGCTTGACAGTATTCAGGGGGCAGTGGAGGTACGTGACCATTATAATGATACCCTTTGTGCAGTTTGCTCCAGGGGTACCCAGTTGCCCAGTGTCCAGCACAGAAAGGGCAGGTGTATCATTTCATACAGAAATAAAGATAAGGTTTTGTCAAATAGATATAATAAAAGAACTGAGGAACAAAGAAGACATGAGAATTGGTGATAATATGAAATGAGAAACCATGAAAACTAAAATGATTGGGGATACATGAATCCAGGAGAAGGGGTTTATAGATAGGGAGAAAACACAGAAGACAAATAGCTTTCCACCATTAAGGTCGTGGTAGAAAGAGTTGGACCAGCAAGCTGAAGACTGGAGGTTGCGGTCAGAATCTGAGCTGTTTGAATAAGTGATTTTGAAAGTAAAAGTGGATCAATTATCAACAAAAACATACATCTACCTGTTCTCTTAGGATAAATGTTAAGTGGACACCCCACTTTCTAATCTCTATCCTACATCTTAAGAACTCATATGTAACCTATTTCTGTATATTAATTTTGTATCCTGTGACTTTACTGAGTTCATTTACCAGTTCTAGTCATTTTTTTGGTTGAGTCTTTAGGGTTTTCTATATATGTATCATGTCATCTACAAATAGTGACAGTTTTACTTTTTCCTTACCAATTTAGATGCCTTTTGTTTTCCGTGCCTAATTGCGCTGGCTAACATTTCCAGTAATATATTGAATAAAACTGGTGAAAGTGGAGATCCTTGCTTGTTACTGATCTTGGAAGAGAAGCTCTCAGTTTTTCACTGTGAGTATGATGTTAGCTGTGCGTTTTTCATTTTTCATATATGGCCTTTATTATGTTGAGGTTATGTTTCCTCTAATCCTACTCTATTGAGAGTTTTTATCATA
Source organism: Phoca vitulina (assembly GCF_004348235.1). Taxonomy (NCBI): domain Eukaryota; kingdom Metazoa; phylum Chordata; class Mammalia; order Carnivora; family Phocidae; genus Phoca; species Phoca vitulina. The sequence goes on from NW_022589722.1 coordinate 4,041,296, forward strand.
AATGGATGCCATACATTGTCAAATGCTTTTTTTTTTTATATCGATAGAGATGATCATATGGTTTTTATCCTTTCTCTTGTTAGTGTGATGTATCACATTGCTTTTGCTAATATTGAACCACCCTTGCATCCCTGGAATAAATCCTACTTGATTGTGGTGAATTATTGCTCTAGTGTACTGTTAGATTTGGTTTGCTAATACTTTGTTGAGAATTTTTGTATCCATGTTCATTAGGGATATTGACCTATCATTTTCTTTTCTTTTTTTAAGATTTTTTTTAAATTTATTTGACAGAGAGAGAGAGAGTTAGCACAAGCAGGGGGAGCTGCAGGCAGAGGGAGAGGGAGAAACAGGCTTCCTGCTGAGCAGGGAGCCCAATGTGGGGCTCGATCCCAGGACCCTGGGATCATGACCTGAGCCGAAGGCAGATGCTTAACTGACTGAGCCACCCAGGTGCCCCTTGATTACTATAGCTTTGTAATTTAGTTTGAAATCAGGAAGTATGATACCTCCAGAATCGCTTTGACTATTTGGGGTCTTTTGTGTTTCTATATGGATTTTAAAATTGTTTTTTCTTATTCTGTGAAAAATACCATTTGAATTTTGATAGGGGTTACATTGAATCTGTAGATCACTTTGGGTAGAATGGAAATCTGAGCAATATTAATTCTTTCAGTCCAGGAACATAGGATATATTTCCATTTATCTGAGTCTTCAATTTCTTTCATCAATGCCTTATAGTGTGCAACATACAGATCTTTCACTTTCTTGGTTAAATTTATTCCTAAGTATTTTATTCTTTTTTTGGATGCAATTATAAATAGGACTGTTTTCTTAATTTTTCTTGTAGTTCATTTTTAGTGTATAGAAACACAACTGATTTTCATATGCTGATTTTGTATTCTGCAACTCTACTGAATTCATTTAGTAGTTCTGACAACTTTTGGTGGAATCTTTAGCGTTTTCTGTATATAATATGTTATCTGCAAACAGAGACAATTTTACTTCTTCTTTTCTGATTTGAATGCTGTTTATTCCTTTTCCTTGCCTCATTTCTTGGGCTAGGACTTCCAGTACTAGGTTAAATATAAGTGTCAAAAGTGGGTTCCTGGTCTTATTCTTGATTTTAGAGGAAAAGCTTTCAGCTTTTCACCATTGAGTATAATGGTTGCTGTGAGCCTGTCATATGTGGCCTTACTACCTTGAGGTATATTCCCTCTATATCCACTTTGTTGAGAATTTTTATCATAAACGGATGCTCAATTTTGTCAAATACTTTTACATTTACTGTGATGATTATATAGTTTTTATCCTTCTGTTAATGTGGTAAATCACATTATTTGTGTATGTTGAACCAATCTTGCATCCCAGAGATAAATCCCACTTGATCATGGTGTATGATACTGTGATTTCCTGTTGAATTCTGTTTGATAGTATTTTGTTGATGAATTTTGGATCTCTGTTCATCACGTATATTGGCCTGTGATTTTCTATATTTAATATATTTTTCTCTTTGTAGTGTCCCTATCTGGCTTTGATATCGGGGTAATGCTGCTCTTTTAAAATGAGTGTGAAGTATTCCCTCCTTCAAATTTTTGGAAGAGTTTGAGAAGGATTGGTATTAACTTTTCTCTAAATATTTGGTAGAATTCTCCTGTAACACCATCTGGTCCTGAGATTTTTGTTGTTGTTGGGAATTTTTCTATTACTGATTCAATCTCCTTACTTGTTATTGGTCTTTGTTTAGATTTTCAATTTCTTCATGATTCTCTCATGAATCATGTCAACAACATTCATATGTTGTGTTTTGTATATTTTTTGGTAGGTTGTATCTAAGAATTTATTCATTTCTTCTAGGTTGTCCAATTTTTTGGGCATATAATTATTTGTAGTAAACTCCTATGATCCTTTGTATTTCTGGGGTATCAGTTATATTGTCTCTTTCATTTACAATTTTGAGTCTCCTCTCTTTAATTAGTTTAGCTAAAGGTTTGTCAGTTTTGTTTACTTTTACAAAAAAACAGCTCTTAGTTTTGTCGATCTCTTCTATTTTTCTGGTCTGTATTTTACTTATTTCTGCTCTACGCTTTATTATCTTTTGCCTTCTGCTAACTTTGGGCTTAGGTTGTTCTTTTTCTAGTTCCTTGAGGTGTGAAGTTACTTGAGATCTTTTCTTTTCTTTCTTTTACTATGGACATTTATTGCTATAAACATCCCTCTTGGAACTGATTTTGCCTATCCTATACTTTTTTGCATGCTGTGTTTCTTTTTTGTCTCAAGATATTTTTTTCAATTTCCTTTTTGATTTTTTTATTTGATCCATTGGTTTTTCAGGAGTGTGTTATTTAATTTCCACATATTTGTTAATTTTCTAATTTTCCCTCTGTCACTGATTTGTATTTGAATACCATTGTGGTCAGAAAAGATATTTGTTATGATTTCAATCTTAAATTTTTAAAGCTTGTTTTGTGGTCTAATATATGATCTGTCTTGGAGAATGTTCCATATGCACTTGAGAAGAATGTGTATTTTGCTACTGTTGGGTGAAATGGTCTATGTCTTTTAGGTTTACTTAGTCTATAGTGCTGTTCAAGTCTGCTGTTTCCTTATTTATTTTTTGTTTGGATTATCTGTCCAGTAGTGAAAGTGGGATATTGAAATCCCCTATTATTATAGAATTGCTGTCTATTTCTCCCCTCAGTTCTGTTAATATTTGCTTTAAATATTTAGATGCTGGGATATTAAGTGCATGTATATTTACAATTGTTATATCCCCTGATTGTTGACCCCTTTGTCATTATATAATGGCCTTCTTTTTTTCTTGTGACAATATTTTACTATTGCTTATTTTGTTTGATACAAATATGACCACTTCTGTTCCTTTGGTTTCCATTGCATGGGATATCTTTTTCTCCCACACACAGCCTATGTGTGTCCTTAAAGCTAAAGTGAGTCTCTTATAGGCAGCATATAATAGGATCTTGTTGTTTTTTTTATACATTCAATTACTCTGTCTTTTGATTAAAGAATCTAATCTACTTACATTTAAAGTAATTACTAATAGGTAAGGGCTTACTATTGCTATTCTGTTCATTGTTTCCTGATTGTTTTGTAGTTCCTTTTTTCCTTCCTTTCTTGCTGTCTTCTTTTGTGATTTGATGACTTTTTGAACTGGGGGGGTGATATTTTTGCTTCATTTCTTCATTTTTTTATATGAAATTAAAAAATTGTTGATTTATGGTATAGTTCGGATTACTGAGAATTGTCTACCTTATGTCTATGCTTTGCACATGAGTGTTAGTGATGAGATTATTGAGATGCCTATTGAATGCAAATCATTTGCAAATATGATTTTTCTTCTGTCCATTTTCTTTAGTACTTTTGTTATGAAAAGAAAAGAGATTGTTTAGGATTCAAAGTAAAGGTTAACAAAAAAAGTGTTTCTTTATTTTGTGTTCCTTGAAGCCTTGCATTTCTGTCTTCATATTTTAAGAAGCAGTCACCTCCTCCAGTCTTTACTGACTGGTTTTGGCAGAAAAAGACCTTCACTACTCAGTCCAGCTAGAGATTCTGGGACCCTCTCAGACTTTCTGTATGGAAGTGATCACTCCTCTTGTTTCCTCTTAAGGAATCCTAATGCCTTAAAATTCTGTGCCTTCTTTCCATCCTGCAAAGCCAGGCCAGGTGCTGAGAGCGTCCCATTTATTTTCCCTAGGACATGCCCTGAGGTCTTCAAGATTATACATTTTTCTCCCAGTCCTGCTGAGTCAAGCTGGCTGCTAAGATCTGCACCTAATGCCAAGATTTATGTGCTATCTGTAGGGGCTTGCACAGCCATTTTCAGGGGGTAATGGGGCACCATGCATTGGGTTTGTGGGGTTCAGCCATGGAGTGGCATGTGGGATTCTGGGGGTGCACATTGGTTGGTTGATGGGGTTTCTGTAGGCAAGTCTGTAGAGTTCATAGATAATCCTCTTGGTGGAGTCCCTGAACAGGTTAGCAGGATCCACATCTAACTATTGAGATGTATGCACCCATTCCTGTGAGTTCCTCCTTTCTTTCTGCTCCTAGCTGCCCCCAGATGACTGAGCCAGGCTTATCCCCTCATTGTTTGTTGTGGAGAGGGACAGACATGGGCCTCCTAGGCAATATCCAAAAAGGCTGGGAAAGCCTGGTTCTCACTTTGCTTTCACTTTTTTCCATGGGAGAAATTGTGGGCCAAGGGAGTGTCTTTTGGTCCTGAGCTGTACCTTCTTGGTTGGACATTGGGATTCTCACAAAGGTTTTCTTTTCTGTGGGTGGTTGCTAAGTTGATGTTTTTGTGGGGAGATGAGAGCTGGAACCTCCTATTCTACCATCTTGCTAACACCTTTCCTGTAAAAGACCTATTTAAAAGTGTTCCCAAATTGTTAAAATAATAATAGTAATAAAACACTGCAGTTAACAAAGTGGTCTTCATGGACTATAATTGATTACATTCTCAAAACAACTAACTGTAATTCTCATTCCATAGATTATTTAACAAAATCAGAGAATTGAAGTTAGGACTAATACCTCACATAGCTAACACAAAACCCAAATCTAAATCTTGGTCCTTTTGTTAAGGAAAATAATGCCCTTTAATTTTACAATGTTTTCCTTGTGCATAACATATATTTTGATAGTTATTTAAAATGAGAAGATTGAAAAATATATTTTGTGGTTATTTTTCAGTAATATTAAAGTCTGTTTATAAAATAATATTTATTTTGTTGATGCTCCAGAAAAAGCCATCAGATGCCTACAAACACTAATACTTATTATGTAGACTGGTGTTTGTGGCAAAAAGTTTTTTCATTTACTCTTAAAGTATTTTGAAATTTATTTAGCTTTCTTTATTTTTTTTTTCAGATTAGCTTTCATGTTACATTACTCTTTGTCTCAACTATGCAAAATTGGTTAGATTTAAACAACAACAAAAAACTATCACATTGTTTTAGTCTCTCTCAGATCAAATGGTTTTTAAAACTTTAGTTGTATAAAAGTAATGTAGAGAGGTTGTTAAAATGCAGATTCCAAAGTATCTCCCAAAATATGATTATTAGTGAGTCTGGGATGCAAACCAGCAATTGGCTTCTTTAACAAATGCCCCAGTTGATTTGGTGGAAGTGATTCTTGGACCATATTTTAAGAAACATTGTTCTCGAATTTTATTTTTTAGTTTGCACTAAATTACTATGTGTAATTTTTGATAATATAACAAGTAACCTTTAGCCATATATATTGGAGACTCTAAATACTGAGCTGTCTAATATGATAGCTATAAGACACATGTGGATAATTTAACACCTATACTTTAGTTTTACATGGTAAAAAAACAAAAAACAAACTAGTTCTATAGAAAATTATAATCTTAAGTAACATAACTGTCTATATAACTGAATTTGGATCTGAATGCTATATATTTAAAAGTGGTTCTTTGAGCTCCCAAAATTACTTATGATACAATTACTTTTGGATCTCTAGCTTCTACTTGTGAGGGAAAATCAGAAGATGATGACTTTGAATTGAGGGATTGTCAACATGTTTTAAGTGACCAATAAACACAAAAATTATTCTTATTAGTGGTCAGGGAAATGCAAGTTCAAACTACAGCAACATGCAATTTCCCACTTCTGAGATTGGCAGAAAATAAAAAGCTGAACAGTATCTAATGTTGACAAGAGTGTAAGGAAATTGGCCCACAAATTCATTACTCGTGGAAATGTGCAATATTGCCATATATTTGGAAAGATTTGGATAGAAATCTATTGATCGTTGGAATTAAAAATGCACATACTTTTGATAATGTTTATATAATGATAGCCACAAAGGTGAGAGTTTATATGATTATGTGCATAAGTTTGATTTTTTAATAACACTTTGTATTGGCAAAATAACAGCAATAATTTAAAAATTTTAATCAGTAGGAGAATGGCTGGATAAATTATGCATTTGAAATTTATGCATCTCTTTACAAAGAATAGATATATATTTAGTTATCTGGATGAAAGTCTATGACAAATTTTAAGTGAAGCAAACAAAATTAGGCTGCAGAACATTTTGTATAATAGACTTCATTTTTTAATGACTATAGAAAAAAGCCTTTTACCATATATTTATAAGATTCTAGATATTGTGTTGTCCAATATGGTAGATAGAAAGCACATGTAGTTAATTAAATTTAAATTAATTAAATCTGGGGCACCTGGGTGGCTCAGTCGTTGGGCGTCTGCCTTCGGCTCAGGTCATGATCCCGGGGTCCTGGGATCGAGCCCCGCATCAGGCTCCCTGCTCCACGGGAAGCCTGCTTCTCCCTCTCCCACTCCCCCTGCTTGTGTTCCCTCTCTCGCTGTGTCTCTCTCTGTCAAATAAATAAATAAAATCTTAAAACTAATTAATTAATGAAATCTAAATGAAATTTAAAATTTATGTCCTCAGTCTCATTAGTCACATTTCCCTGCTTAATTATCATGTGTGCCTAGTGGTAGCACATTGGGCAGCAAAGATAGAATTTCCTAAATGGTGGAGATGTTTTGTTAGACAGCCCTGCTCTAGAAAACTCTGCAAGTGTCTTAAGTGACCGATGAACATCAGAAAATATTCATTATTATTAGTGGTCAGGGAAATGCAAATTAAAAGTTCAATATGCAGTTTCTCACACTAAACTGCATGGGTGCACAATAAACTAATGAAGTCAGAACTGGGGATGAGTTTGGGAGAAGGTTATTAGCATGTCATTGTATATTTCATATGGTTGATGTGTTTTAAATCTATGAATTATCACTTATCCAATTTTAAATCTCATTAAGTGAAAAGTTTTTGTTTTCATTATTGGGGGTGTTTTTAAAAGTTTCTGCAGTGCTCATTAAAATAATTTCTCCTATTCTTTGTAATTAAATATTTGGCAATTTTTTCAAGGTCTACTGTACAGTTGAATTTTCAATCTTTTTGAGATGTTAAGACTTGCAAAGGACAGAACATTGTAATGTGAAACACTAGGAGAACAAGAAAACATGTAATTAAATTCTGACCTTTTCTTTCAGGCTTGACTCTACTTTGTCTCTCACAGCCAAGGACATGGCTTTGTAAATTATAAGCACTCAATTTTTTTTCCTGAGTTTTAATACTGTCATTCAGTTCATAAAGGATAATTGTCATTATGGGGCTCATACGTGTTTTTTTTCTCTTTCAAACAATACTGACAGCATAACTTGAAGGCATCCATCTTCACCATTCTGCTCTTCCTCTTTACTCTTATTGTCACCCTATCCAAACAGTTAAATAATATTTATGAGCAAGTGTTCTATGTGAGTTTGAATGAATAAAAAAAATAAAAGGATGCCTTCAGAACATACCTCTGCTTGCACTGCTGAGCTGTGTCCTCCTGACCAAAATATGATTCCCGACAAGAGTGTCTAATGCACTGACGTTGCCTTTGGGTGACCTAGGTCAGTGCATTTTGTCTATGAAACGTTTACCACTCCAAAGCACTATGCCCCTAAATATGGGACTGGAATGCGAGGTGTAGCACCGAATTTTGATCACTTCCCTATTAAGTTTATTCAGAAAAAAAGAGGAAATGTGCTTTGCCAAAAAGGAAGGGAGATGTGTTGCTGAGGTATGGACATATGTTATAGTAATGTATGATTCCTGCTCAGGGTTAGGCTTCTTTTGAGGAGCAGATGAAATCCAAAATCCAATGATTCTTTTAAATTTGGCTGAGAAAGAGCAACAAACCTCCTGCTGGTATCCAAGCTAGATATAAGAGAAAAACAAATTTCATTTTGTTTTATAATCAACATAAAGTGTTTTTTAGTGGAAAAACAACTGAAGGAACTCATAATGCCCTATTACACACTTTGCTGCTTTAGTTACTATAAACACTGGTGAACATAGAGGTGGTTATTTTGGCTTGCTTGCCTAAATATTAAGCTAATAGGCATTTGTTGGTCATTTGTCCATTTAGTCAACTGTACAGAGTGAAAGAATGATGCATGAAAAGTGATATGGACCGTGATCCGTGAATTAGTTGCAATGTATACCAGGAAAAGCTGCTAGTGGTTTTGTTCCTTTTGAATTCCTGCATATTGCAGAGCAGGTTAAAATGAGGGTTTTTTTTTTTTTTCAAAATAAAAACTATAAATAAAAGCCTGCTCATCCTTTTCCAATCCTCTGCTAACTTAACTCATTAGTGATTTTTTTCAAGCTCATAAAAAATGAATTTTCTGTACTAAAATGGGAATTCTAAAAGAAGGGGCTATTGAAATCATCTCTCTAACTCCAGGATTAATACTCAAATCAACTCCAAACCCTATATCAGGGATGTTTATCCTATATCTGGAGGCCCACTCCTATCCTTGAATCTAAACCCAGTCTTATTCTTAGCCAGGGAAATTTCCTTCTTTCTCAATAACAAGACAATCTTACCATTTGTGGGTTTTGTCGTGTGTGTGTGTGTGTGTGTGAGAGAGAGAGAGATCCTATCACAGCTCTTTCCTTTTGGCCAATACACTCTTTTGTATCCCAGTCTAATAATTTTCTGTCCGATGCCCAATTCTTTTGCCTAAATTCCTATCATGATATTCTATTCCCAGTATCCTTCTCAATTAGTGCCCTTCAACTAAAGCTGTCATCAGAATGGGCTGTGAAAGTTTTATTACACAGAGATTCCAAGCCATATCTCAGGCAGATTTGTATTTAGAAGGTGAGGACTGGGGACTGGGCTTCCACATTTTGAAATTGCCCGCAGACCATTACAGTACTAGGACTTTCCCCAAGAGTTTGCTTTCCTTCACCTCCAGCTTCCATTCCATCTTTGTCTGGCCTGTTTATCAACTAACTGATCCACAGCCCTTGTGTTACAAAAATGAAGATTGCACAATTGGAGTCTGTACAGAAACATCAGAAAACTCAGTATATTCATTTGTGATATACGCTTATGTATTTATGTATGTTTGTGAAGTTTCTGTTGTGAAAAATACACGTCTGTATTTTGGTCTTCTGTTTCGGGTGTTATTCAAAAAATGAATGGAAGAAAAGAATATATCAGGGAAAAAAAACTTAAAACAGCATACGAAACTTGTGGAAATCTTGAAATTAGAGGTTCACAAAATTTAGTGTGCATAAAAATTACCTGGAGAGTTTGACAATTAAATATATGAATATTTACACATATAAAATTATATGTTTATGTATTTATATATTATATTTCATTAAACATATACTTTGGCTTCCAAAGTGGGTGTGGAGGGAGGCCCAATAATCTGTGTATTTAATAGCTAAAGGAGTACAGATGGTCTTAGGACCACATCTTGAGAAAGAGTGGCTTCAACCAACCAACACTGCATCTTGGTTTTCATCATGATTTTTTAAAAAAAATTCTTGTTTTTAAACTTTCTACCTGACAAATACATTTTTGTCTCTGTGGGTGAACCATGTGATCACTGAAAACCAAAGTTGGTTGATGCCTTTCAGCAAGTCTTAGTTGGAACACGATGTAATTACTTTATTTTTATATTCTATTCTATCAAGAAGTTGTAGCTCATGATTTCTTTAGAAAAGCGAACAGTACACATTCTTTTTCAATTGAGCGCCGTGCAGAAGTAGTAATAGCTACTTTGTTAGCTGTGGGGAAGGCACCACCACCACCTGGTGGCAATGCATAAAAATTACAGGTTTAGTTGCCAATGACTGAATTCACACACACTGTTACTCAGTGCCAACTCCAGTGGTTCTGCTATAAGCAATTCCATTGGCATAAATGATATTTGGAGGAAGTCTGAAAGTTCATTTTCTAGTGCATGATCTTATCTGCAGGGCGATTTAGTCTCATCTCAGCTCTATGTGGAAGTACCAACGTGCTGCTCTTTGTATGGTTTGAAGTTTTTTACTAAATAAAAAAAAGTAAGGTTGAAAGATGAAAAGAGTAATGTTGACAGATTCTTTTCTTTTTCTATTAGAGACATTATTATTTTTCTTTTAATCTCAGGGAATTCTTGTACCCTGTTATACTTTGGTGACATTACCCTTACTTGTCGGTCTTTTTAAAATGAGCTAAAGAAATTTCTAGAGAGAATGATATAGATATCTCCCATCTTCAGGATTTGGCAGCATGTACTGTGGAATGTACACACATGGCCAGTAGACTGATAGATATTTTCTAAAGTCTTATACTACTTCTCTCTCTTACTCTCTGCATTCATGTTAGTAACCAGTGGAAAAAGACAATGTTAACTTCAGACTACCCTTTGAAAGTCCTTTTCCCCAAGACCATGATTACTCTTGTTCTTATTTTGGTTTAATATAAAAATTTATATACATTTTGTTGAAAGGCACTTAAATAATTATCAGGGAAACAACAGGACAAAAAACAGTGTAAGAATATATAGTATAAAGTGCAGCATGTAAGGAAATGATATTGTTCTAGTGAAGGCTTGCTTTCTATTTGATGGAATACATGAAAATAATGTTACGATTTCAAGAGTAACTGAGACCATGCATGTCATCTCAAGCTTGTAATTTCATTAACATATAACAAATCTGTTTACTTTTGGGAGAAACTTAACATTAGAGTAGTCCCTGGGACAGATGAACTTGAACTACTGAGAGAGTTTATGATGAGTAGGAGAAACACAGCACCTGAATAGTGGAGTACCTGGAGAATAAAATACTATAAAATAGCAAGGATAGAAGAGCTAAACATAAATTTTGATGATTCTTCATTTTTGCTAACAGCCAGCTTCTGATTTGGGTTCCTAGTGTTATGTCTTATTAAAGGTTGTGCTTCTCACCCTCTCTTATGATGCTACATGCTTTTAAAAAGCCATATTTGGGAGCATGTAACCTTGTAATCAAGCTTCTGCCCCTGTGTATAATAATATTGATAAAGTGCTCAGCAATTCATTGCACTGCCTATCTTTATTCTCTGTAGAACAGGGCTGAATACCTCCAAATGCCTGCCCAAGATACCTGACAAGACTATTACAATGACAAAGAGAGTATCTAAGTTCTTTTAGTTCTTTGAAACAAAATATTTTCATCTATTAATAAACATAGTAGTCTATTTGGAGATGTGTGGGTAAAATTTTTAATTTTTGTTTGAGAAATTAATCATTCCCACTTGTCAGAATCCAAGTGAAACAAGATTACATTAAATGCTACCTTTAGAGTACAGGAAACAAATAACAAAGGAATGCTCCCACCTAATCACATTTAAGCTAAAATAATATTACAGGTTCTATTTCTGTTGAGTCATAGAAAGACTATTTTGTTCTGTTTAAATGCATTCCCTAAGGAGTATCTATGGGAAAAATTGGAACAAACCTTCTCCCACCATTGTGTTTTGAAAGTACATGGTGAAAGAGTAAACAAACAAGGATCTTCCTCTCTTTCTACACTTTTAAGCTATTAACTTTGAACTCTGTGGTTGCTGAGTTGATGGACACATCTGCAAAGATTTTAACAGGGATCCTCCTTATTTAAAAATTGGGATGATCAAGGCTTTAAACTTGGGTTTCTCATCACTTGGTTGTGGTGCAGTATGGTATCTAGCCCTCAGCTATCCTAAATGATCGGAGAGAGGGAACAACTCACCCATCCTACAGGTATGGGTGGTCAACACCAGCATTCCTAGGTTGCTGTATGATGCTAAAGTGATTTATGCATGGCCAGCAGAGCTTATACATCTTCTGCAGGCAACATTTATGTTCACTTTAGGGAAATAAAAATCTGGACACCCACACATGCACGCATGTGCACGCGTGCACACACACACACACACACACACACACAGAGTTTTACAGTAATGTGGAAAAGAAATGCAAGAATCCTAAAGGTTTTAGTTTTTGTCTATGGTTAGATGCACTATCTAAGATACCAACAATCATGGCCACTGGTTTCTTTCTTAAAGTACCATTGCATGCCCAAAGTTGTTTACTATGGGTTTTCAGGCCACATGGTTGATGGACAAGCTAATTAACATATTTTCACTGTATTGAACATCCTTAGGGCATGTAGCAATGAGCTAATGTTCTAGTGTTTCAATTAATATAAAACCAAGATAATTAAGCAGTTACATATTGTTCTTGAATGTGCTGAAGAGTAAGAATGAGTTAAAAACTGTGCCAGGGTGATAATGAACACTCCAAAAATATATGAATCAAATCTGTGTGCAATCTATTTTAAGGGGAGCTATATAGAATTAAAATTTTATTAACAAACAAGGCTTTTTTAACTCAAGGTGTTTGTAATGTATTTGGAGGAGCCAACCAACTATGCAAGAAAAAAAAATTTCAAAATAATCAAATAGTGTGAAAGTTTTCCTTCCTACCAATAAATTCAAGTTTATCAATGCTAAAAATCTAAAGTATATTTTTTCTTAACACCCTAAATGCCCCTAGTTACTATAATAAAAAGCACACTGACACAGAATTTAACCTGGCTTTAAAAAAACTGAGATACTCCATCTTTTCCCATTTTGGTTTTCAGAAACTTGACTGTTACAGTCAAGCAATACTGAGCCAATGCATGTATCACAATAGCTGAAGGATTCATTTTATTTTTAAAGATTCTATTTATTTATTTGACACATTTATTATTTATTATAAAGTCTACCACAATGTCTCCAATAATGGCAGTTTCTTTAACTGGAGAGCAAATATAGTTTAGGATAAAAATTCAGCAGAATATATAGCTGGGTACCTGGGACAGTCATTGGACTTTTATCAATACAGAATTATCACACGTAGAAAGGAACTAATTTTGTTTAAAATTGAGTTATCATTTTATTATTTACTTAGATTTTAGTGCCCACCTATTTTTTACACTGCTTGCAACACTGTTTATCATTTTTTATTTTATTTTATTTTTTTTTAGATTTTATTCATTTATTTGACAGAGAGAGACACAGCGAGAGAGGGAACACAAGCAGGGGGAGTGGCAGAGGGAGAAGCAGGCTTCCCGCGGAGCAGGGAGTCTGCCGTGGGGCTCGATCCCAGGATCCTGGGATCATGACCTGAGCTGAAGGCAGACGCCTAACAACTGAACCACTCAGGCACCCCAAGGATTCATTTTAAATGAGTTAAAACACACACACACATACATACATGTTTATATTTATATATTTTCCTGAGTTAATTCATATTCATAGTTTATATTTATATATTTTCCTGTGTTAATAGGGTTATAGTCGGTCCTGGGAATAACCTCCAGTTTCTCCTCACTAATATATTACTAAGAATCCTGAAGCATTACAGTCAAGAGAAATAGTATCTGTTCAGAGTCAGGTCTATATTATCTACTCACTACCCCATTATACATTTATTTACCCATGCTGGTTGTGCTAGGAAGTCCACATCTTATTTTTTGGTTTTACTTCTAAATAGGTCTGTGTACTTTTTTTAGAAGTATGGTGTCTAAGACCTGCATTTTCCTTAATTAATTTTAATGAGGGCCTCATTTTCCTCCATTATGCCCTTTGCAAAATACTGGCTGCTTCATTTTCAAAATTTCAGGCTCTGGCTTCAATGCTGTTCTCCAAGCCTAACAGGTCCATGGTTCTTTTCTCTTCCTTAGCTCTGGTCTTTCTCCCAGGTCACTGTTCTCCACTGTCCTTTGCTGCCACTGTGGCAACTGAGAAAAGGGGGATTTATTTAAGATATTTAATATCCTTTAAAAAAAACCCCAAAAACCAAAGAAGTCACTCCTTGCGTGGAAGAGATTGAGCAAAAGAATATGGCCAGCACGAGCGAGGAGTCACACATTCCGTACCAAAAGATAAATCCGTCCGGGAAAACCATTGAGATAGGCATGCACTTCTAGTGGAATTTCAAGACAAGAAATAGCGTGGAACCCCGGATCTTCTATCATGTCTGTCCCTTTGTCTAACCACAGAGTGTGCCTACAGAGGTGAGCCTGTCAAGAAAAGGAAGTTTCCTTTGTTGCTTTTGTTGCTACTGTTGTTTTTATAATCGGCAGCTTAGTTATATTCCAAAAATAGAACCTAGGTGGTGCGTGAGGAAAAAAGCTTGGTATGGAATTGGGGATGGGAGCTAGGACGCTGCCGCATTCACAGACAGTAGAGGGCCCTGCAGGGGTGTCTAGGGCACCTGCTGCATGGAGAGTGCTCCCAAGTGAAGTGAGAAGGGGAATGAGCCTGTCTAAGTGCTTACTCGGCCAAGCACCAGCAGCGGACATGCTGGCCTCTCTATCCAGCTGCCACATCCCTCCTAGTTTTTCCTTTGCTGTGGATGCTGAATACTCACTTTCCCAGCTTCGCTTGTAGCCCAGGCACAGGCATGGAATCCAGTGCAGGCTAATGGGACCACAAGGGATATGACTGGGTCTTCTGGGAAGAATTCTCCCTGATGAGAGACACGCAAAGAATGCCCACCCTTCTGCTTTGGACGTTGTCATGTAAGGACATACCTGGAGCTACAGCATCCCGGAGAATGACCGAGATCACGGATGCCATCGGGCATGTGCGCCAGCGCAGGGAATACCTACCTCTGCTGTTGTTCTTTCGGGAGAATTAGCCTCTTGCATTGAAGGCCCTTTTGGTTGAGTATTTGGTTTCTGGCAGCCACATGCACCCTAACTGAACAACACTGTGCCAGATGCTTGTCATATGATCTCTTTTGATGTTTCTTTTTAAAAGATTTTATTGATCGATTGATTGATAGAGGCACCAAGTGGGGGCAGGGGCAGAGGGAGAGGGAGAGATGAAAACTCAAGCAGACCACACCAAGCAAGGAGCCCGATGTGGGGTTTGATCTCACAACCCTGAGATCATGACCTGACCCAAAATCAAGAGTCAGTCGCTCACTCAACCGACGGAACCACCCAGGTGCCCCTCTTTTGGTGTTTATAATCATCCTGCCAGCTAACCATTATAACCACCCTGCCCCATTTCAGAGATAAGGGAACTGAGGCTCATAAAGAGGAAGGCTCTTGCCCAATGTCTCAAACTCCGTTAAGGACAGAAGGCAAGGTTTCAATCTGTGTGCTTGTGCCAGAAGCACATGTATGTCTCCAATTCTCGTTCACTTTCTGCCCTTCTGTGACCTCACACCCCTTCTGTGGAACAGCAAATATTTACCAACAGAGTTAGTATTTGAGTGCAGCAGGGTGGGTCTAGGCAGGTGTGTCTTTGTTCTGAAACCATGGCGAGCACTGCAAGAAGTAAGGGTTGAGTACAAAAGGCAGTTTTTGTTCCATGACATTTTAGAAAAAGCGAATATAATGTTTCTCTTTAGGGCAAAATGGCTGGGGCATATATATCCTTGATTATAATTAGATACTGGGTCAAAAATAGAAACTTAGCTTTGCAAATATCTTTTGGACACTACATGACTGCAAGCCTCTTCACCGTGCTCTCCATTTCCCCAGAGTGCTCTCTCCTGAACTTTAGTCATCGAGTTATTCACGAGTCCAACAGCTTAACTAGAAGGCTTTGAAGAGCTGTCTCTGGCAAATGATGGATGCTTTTGAATTCTCCCATTTGAAAACCCACAGAATCCCTCTAAAATAGGAGAGAGACTAAGGA
Source organism: Phoca vitulina (assembly GCF_004348235.1). NCBI lineage: Eukaryota > Metazoa > Chordata > Mammalia > Carnivora > Phocidae > Phoca > Phoca vitulina. Next base: position 4,056,858 of record NW_022589722.1, read on the forward strand.
CAAAGGTCAGAGCATGTTATTTTTCTCTTCCTCAATACTGCTTGACTTTTAAAAGGGGTTTAGTTCGACAAATTCTATGAGGCCCTGGCCAGGTGGAATTCAATTATTTGTGTGTCTAATGGCGGGCCCTTTTCTAGACGTAATTCTGCAAGATGGAAGATTATGTCGCTGCTGTCACCTTTGCTTTGCTTTGCTTTCCCAGATGAAGGATCACCGTCCTCGTTCGCCTGAATCCTGGGCCTCTTTGACCTGTTTCAGCCCTCTCCTGCCTGCATAGGATTCCTCCTTTGGGAGTTTTTCTTCCAAAACATTAGCTCTAATGTTCTCTTGGTAAATTAATCCAAACTGATGGCTAATGGCATTTCAGAGTTAAATTATTATATCATGTACGTGTAGGAAGTAATATATTCACATGGCTTTAACACAGGGTAGTAACTTCCTTGGTGTGGACATTTCTGCCTGAGTCAGAGGATTCCTCTAAGGGAGGCCGGATCCTGACGCAGGGGCAGCTACTGCGGGCACCCGCCAGCCAACAGGGAAATAGGTCGTTATAGCTCGTTCTTCAGCAGGACACGGAGCTTTTGGAGAACATTGACTTAAGAAAGATTTTATAGTAATGTGAAAGGGCTAAGCTGCCCTGTTATTTTCCTAAACTCATGTTAACAATGAAAGCAGCCAGAGTGGGAAACATAAATAAATTCAGTCTTCACTGCTTCAGGCCTAAGCCACTGTCATCTGTTAACTGGAAGTGATGAGATAATTAATTAACATCTAGTTTCTACTGTCACCAGGACACACCTTCCCTCTCGGTCTCTTCTCAAAATAGCAGCGTGAGTGACACTTCAAAAGCTAAATCCAACCAAGACGTGCCCCTGCTAAAATCCTCGGCTCTCCGGCTCCCCCAGAATAAAAGATGAAGTTCTGACAGCGGCTTAGGCCCTACTTTGCTTTCACCAGACTCCTCCTTTGCCCCCACTTACTAGTCTGTCCTGCCACTCCCACCACACTGGTTACATGGCAAACCTCAGGGCACTCCCACCTCAGGCCCCGAGTTGTCTTCTCGGCTCAAATGCTGCCTTCTCAGTGAGGGTTCCAGAACCACCCTTTCAAAATGGCAAATCTCCATTGACTGGATGCCCTTGCTCTGCAATCTATTCCCTTTCCCAGCTTCACTGTCCTTTGTAGCCCCTCACGGCAACTATAACACACAGTTTACTTGTCTGGATTGTTATTTGTCATCTTCCTGTTGGGCCCCACCAGCCCCCTCGCTAGAATGCCAACTATGTGAGAGTAAGGAATTTTGTCTTTTTTAAAATGCTGTATCTACAGTACATGGTACAGTATTAGATCCAATAAATATTTATAAAATAGTTTTCCCACCTGCCTGTTCTGCCAGAGATTGTAGTTGCAAAACTACGGTATGGCCCGGTTCTAAATCATTTAAGCAGAGAAAGAATTTACTGAAACGAGATTGGAAGGCTTAAAATACCAGACTCCGAAAATGATTAGGAATCGAAGGAGGCTGGGTGGCAGAACACCCAGGCACTGAGAACACAGGGGAATTGCCCTGGGGTCACTCTATCTCTACCACTGTGCGCTGTCTCTGACTGTCCCCGTGTCTTTGCACACTCCCTCTAGTGCTGGAGTGCCAGTCGGCAAGTTGGAGCCTCGCAGGTTATGTGCCAACAAGCTAATGGTCAAGGGCCAGGGAAGACAACATGTAACCCCTGTTAGCTGCCAAGTAGGAGCCTGGGTTCTGCCTCCCACCGAAATTTATACAATAAGAGATTCCTTGGTTTAGGAACAGATCTGGATCACAGGCAGCCAAAGAAGAAAACACTAAACCAACAAAACCAACTCTAATCCATAATTATAAATAGAAAGTGACTTTCATTTGTTGAATTTTGTTTTTCTCTATTGTTTTCTGAGATTTCCCAGTGACATGAATAAGCATATGAGCTTATTTCATGACTTTTGTCAGAGAAAATTTACACTAAACCATATTAAGGTAATAAAAATTTTAGCTGGACCTCAATTTTCCTCTTGAGGCAGACTCCGATTTGCAACTTATCAATACTAGATAGGGAAGAATGATAAACGAACTAACTCTGAGGTCTTTAGTGAGTCATCTGATTTCTTCACAGTGAACTTTTATCCAGAGATCATTTGTATTTCACTAAATTCACAGAATGAAATAAAGAGCGTCAATGAAAAGCAGATGTTCATCTGACAACCATTAATCACTTTTTTCCCATAAAACACAGTCACGTATAGTATTGAACTAGAGTTCAGATTTATCACACAAGTTTTTTTGTTTGGTGTGGGATTATTCCGAAGATGGATGCAGCAATCCCTCTCATCCTGCAGTTCCTTTTGCAAGTGACTTTTCTACTCCTCTCACCAGACTCCCTTTGAAATTGAGCTAGATCTGTGACTTACCTTAAAATGTGGTAGAAGGGACATGAGTGACTTTCGGGCCAGCTCCTTTATATGAAAGTCTGCTCATGAGTTTGACCTCGTAGAAGCCAGCTACCATGTAAGGAAGTCTGGGTTACCCTCTTGAAGAAGCAGCATGGAAAGTAAGGCCTATAAGATGAGAGACTATATGGAAAAAAAATGCAAGGTGTGCCCCAGAAAACAGCCAGCATTAACTTCAATGCACTGTGAGTGATGCCCTCTTGGATGTTTCAACCCCAGCTGAGTCACCAGCGAAATTCAGTCACAAGTGACCCAGCCAATACCATGAGGGGTAGCGGAAATCACCCACAGAAGCCTAGCCAACATGCAGAATCGTGAAAAACCATTCACATTGTTGTCTTACGCCAATACATTTTGAGGTGGTTGTTATACATCAATAGATTGCTGAAATATTTAAGATACAAAGTTTAAAAAAACTTGATTGGGTAATGGCATTGTTAAATTTTTCTTGACAGTTAGGAAACGTCCCTCTAAACACTTTCAGTTTAAAGAGTACAGTATCTTCTTCTTTGTGGGGCCACACTCTAATAAAAATCCAAGGCTGGAAAACAATTGAATTTTTAAAAACCGGTCAAATCTTGTGTGTGTGCACACGCATGCGTGTACGTGGGTATGCATGCACGCATCCTTCATCATCTGTGAGGTATGCACAGCTTCTATCTCCTTGGCTTTATGAGTCCTGTCTCTGGTTTGCCCCACCACCAATTCCACGAACTCAAACATTCACTTGAGTGTCAGCCTTTAACTATTTCTGGGACTCTCCCCAGTATATAAACTTGTACTCACAAGTACTACTCTCTAGCTGTCTTACCCCTTTTTCCTTTTTTCCTGCTATTGATTCCTGCTGCTGAGGCAGCTGCTGCCCACTGAAGATATTCCAAAGCTGCCAATGACTCTGTTTCTATGAGGCTGTCTGTTCCTCTGCTAAGTCACCAACGTCATCTGATTTAATGACCATGCAATATAATGTCTTCTGTAGCCATCTTGCTGCTTCAGCTAGGCTGCGGATCAGGGCTAGCTTAAATTTCCTTTGTCCCACAGAGATTTTAGTAAAACTTTGAATGTATCCTTTCTCTCCCTAAGGCACAGAGAGCGATCAGGCTGGGTCAGTTAACGATCTAAACAAAGGACCCTGAACTGATCACCTTTCCCTTCCGAAGCAACGTTTGAAGTTATCTTGATTCTGTCTTCCTCATATCACTGTTCTATTGCTGGAGACTCCAGAGATGCCAGCTCTATATAAATAGAAGGCTCAATACCAATCAGATTCACACTATAAATGTATTGAAAGACCAATATTCTCCACCCTTCTTAGAGTTATTAACAGTGACTCATGTTAGACTAGAGAAAAGGCCAGAAACCTCGGGATACCCCAGTCTGACACTATTACCTGATGGTCCAAATAAATAGAGACTCGGTAGTGGTGTTTTTTCCAATCGAATGTTAAAATCATGGCTATTAGTAGAGGTTCCTGGAAATGTAGTTTTTAGCAGCTGGTTTGAAGATGGCGATTCCTAGTACCTATTTGTATGATCATCACTTCGCTCCACTGCCTCCACAAACTGATCCCAACTACAGTAGGAATTACGGGAAGCAGCAGGTCCTCGTCACTTCTCTGACCTAAAGGGAGAACCCTATAGACTCTGCTCACAGAGGCAGTTGCTAAGGGTTGACTATGTGCCGATGGGGCCTATGTCAGTACTTCTCTGTACCTGTTGTCTACGTATAGGGCCCCCGGCATCTGGACAGAGGCTCAGAACCACTTTTGTTCACTTGTAAAAGACAGTGTAGGACTGACCCTCCAGTTTTCCACTGGAAACTACACCACTTCACATCTTTTTCAATGAACTTACAAAAGTTCTGTCCAGATGCTGCCGAAAGATGCTGATGAGACAATTCTCTTTAGCTGTTGTCAGACCTAGAGCACAGATCCATTTGTGGTGCCAGCAACAAGTACCCTACAGTGTGAGCTCGCTGAGGTCTGGAGAAAATACCTATCCATCGTACCTCCTGTGTGAACTCACACACCCTCCTGTACTTGCGGTGCTCCGCTAATGTTGACCTTGGCATGAACTGCATGGTTCTCCTCTCTCCTCCCTGCCCTCCTCCCCTAACCCTGGTCTCAGTGCTTATTTTTTTAATGTTTAATGTTTGAATTAATGGTTTACAGCTTACCCAATATTTTTTGGAAGCCGTTGAGGTATGAACATTTAATACGTAAATAGATAAAGGTGTCACATTTCTTTATACGTGCTTCCATAAAGAACAGAGCCATCTATTCAGAAAAAATACTTAAGATAGGTATCTGTCATACCTCAGACATGTATGCAAGCTAAACCTTAATTGTGACCTGAATAAAGTAATAGGTAAAAATGATCTGGCTCTAATTAAGCCACACCCACTCACACACCCAAGCTACTCCCATCCCCACTCCCAACCTCCTCTCCTAGCTCCATCTTCCTGGGCGGCAATATCCCATACTTCTCCTGAGGCCCCCAGTAACTGAGCCGACCAGTAGATCCTTCTCTGAAGTCTGAAAGTCTCTTCTAGCTTCTCTTGTAAAATCGATGCTCTAATGGAAAAGGGCGAGAGGAGTGCTCTCTCATAAAGTACATGTTTTGACCACTCATTCCCTTCCTCTTGACTTCTTCGTCTCTCTCTATGATGGAATCTTCTAGTTACCTCATATAGTGAGAATCTCAGTCTGGCTAGATGGGGTTTGTGTGGCAACAGCAGTGTAATGGGGAAGAGATTTGGGCACAAATGATTTTGTCATGTTGGAAGGGTTTCTTTTTTATTTGTTTAACATGATATGGCAAACTTCAAGAGGCTCAAACTTCAGATACATTCTAGGCAGCAATTTCAATGTAGTTTAGATGTGAAACATTTAATTTAGACTGAGTCAATATTATAGTAATACTACTTAATTACACTTTATGTAATTTTTTTTTTCAAGTTACTTTGAATATTTAGTCTCTGGTGCTTTACTGTATTTCTTAAAGAAAGCAAGTTCTACATTCAGTGTTCCTGGGATTTGCTGGTGTGGAGCTGCATTTTCAAGGAACTTTGTTAAAGCTTCCCATAGATGTATCAAAGGGGCAACTGGAACACTATAATGTAATAGCTACATTTCAGTGAGGCAGTTCTTAGCAGTGAAACTTTGGACAAAGGTCTGAAGTGAGTTTTTGCTCATGTACCCAGATGACATGTCAGTTAACAAATTGTTATTGCACATCTACTATGCACCAGTTTGGGGACATGCAATTTGCAAAACTTGTTAAAAATATTAAATAAGTTTCCTTCCCTAACAGTCCTAATAATGTATTGGGGGGAGAGAAAAGACCAAAGATATTATGGTGCCCGTGTTCAAACTCCATCCTACCACTCTAGGCAAGTATTACTTAGTGTCTCAGTTTCTTTCTCTGTAAAACGGAGTAATAATAGTACCTACGTTATAGATGATCTATGCAAAGTACTTGGAGATGTGCAATAGACTTCGAGTAAACATCCAGACATGTAAGCCCACATTGCCGTGGGATACTCTTATGCCACCTAGAGAGAGCTGTCACCTTGGTTGTGTCATTTCGGCCCATTCGTTTAGATACCAGTGTCCACAGCTGTGAAAAAAACAGGTTTTTAATGATCCCCCTCAGCTCTATCAATTTTAGAAGAAAAGGAATTAAAAAATGCTAAAATAGGGGCACCACTGACAGTGGCTCAGTCAGTTAAGCGTCTACCTTCAGCTCAGGTCATGATCCCAGGGTCCTGGGATCGAGCCCCAAGTCGGGCTCCCCGCTCAGCGAGGAGTCTGCTTCTCCCTCTCCCTCTGCCCCTCCCCCTGCTCAGGCTCTATGTCTCTCTCTCTCTCAAATAAATAAATGAAATCTTAAAAAAAGCTAAAAAATATTATTTACAATCTTTGTCATTTTTGTAGTTAAAATTTTAAAACCATCTGAGTATTAGGATTGCCTTCTTTTCAAATATTTCTCTATCTTTAAAAATGTCCTTTTAAAAACCTTAAAAGCAGGGGTTCTTGGGTGGCTCAGCGTCTGCCTTCAGCTCAAGTCATGATCCCAGGGTGTCCTGGGATTGAGCCTCCTTGCTTTAGGCTCCCTGCTCAGCGGGGAATCAGCTTCTCTTTCTCCCTGCTCATGCTCTCTCTCTCTCAAATACATAAACTCTTAAAAAAAATAAAAACCTTACAAACTAAAAGAAATGGAGCCTTTTTGCATTTTAATTATTTTGTTATCACTGACTTTGAATGGTATGAATTAAGTTCTAAGTATATCAAGATCAGTGATCACACTAACAATTCTATTAGTAATGCTGTGATTTATTTCTTTAGTGGGTTTTTTGGTTCTTGATTAAGACAAAGAATCACCTTTGAACAATTATTTGAGAACAAAAAATGGTGAGTTGTATATTTCATTTTTGGCTCTCCAAAATCATAGTTTTTGTTTTGTTTTATGTTTGTATAGTAAATAAATTTAGTGAAACTACCAGTCATCAGTTAATTAAACATTTCAAAAACTGACATATCAAAACAGTTATCTTTGCCAAATAGCTTATTGGTAGAGGTTGGTCAGTAACAAGCTCATCTTAAAGTAAGGGTTGTAAGTTGAGCATAGTTAATTAATTATACATCCTGAAGAAGTTGTTTTTCAGTCCTTGGTGATATTATTGTTGTGGCTGTTATTCCTAGTTCTAGTAAATGAATAAGCATTTCCTCCCAATGTGCCTGTTTTATTATAAATGTGTTATGCCGAACAAAAGGTCATTGTTAGTATCCATTTGATAAAGCATTTTATTTTTTTAGTCACCATTGTTTGCTATTAGAAGATGAATTATCCACCTTCCCCGATAACTGAGCACTCCGGAGGGATGGGGAAGGAGAACTGGGAATATTTATTTTATCTTGTGTTTCAAATTTAACAAAAGTATGTCTCCAGTGTAATTTATCACAAAAATTTATAGAAAACAAGCTGGCTGAATCACAGGTTGCTAAATAAACAATATACTCCTGGGAGCCCACAGCCACAGGGGTTTATAGCCAGGCATTCTAAGTTAAAAAAAAAAAAAAAAAAATTGTATTTGAAGTGTTTTTGTACCGGTAAGTTACTGAGTCATATTTTTTCACATGATTTATATACTTTTACCAGGTAGTTGATATGTTTTACCAACACGTTTTGAAATAAGTATCAGACATTATATGTATGAATCTAGGCAAACAAAATAGATTTAAAACTTTATTGTAAAAAATAGTACTATATTACTTTACAAAAAGGCTAGTTCAAAATTATCTTTAAAAGAAAAATCAAGTAAACTCAAAACAAATCTTTGGGTAAAAAGTGAAAAATAAAACTTTAATTATTTCTAGATTTGTAAAGCATTCTTTGTCCAAGGAACTTAGAATCAAAGCATTATGCTCTCAAAAATTTTACACTGTTAGCTACAAAAAAACTGTTTTAAATAGTTAGAGTGGACATTTTTGTACATTTTGGGGTGATAAAATCATACATTTTTGGATAATAAAGTAATTCATAAATATCTATAATCACCAAAATCTGGATATATATTTTAAGTGTTGGAACAATACCTTTATGAACTATGTTTCATAAGAAGACAAGAGAGTTTGAAGTATTTGCGTTAATAAGACTGTTCTCTAATTTCAGTTTTTACAGCTATTATCTAACACCCTATTGATGCTATAGTCTGCAAACAAAAATAAATCAGTGTAACCACATTCAATCTATCTAGTTTATATATGAATGCAATCCATGCTAGAATATTATCCATTAGGTAAAGATTTGAAAATACATAGGGGAAAAGTAATATAACTATTAAAAAAAAAATCTTTCTTAAAGTGCTTGCCATTTACTAGAAATAGAAGTAAAGGAATTTTCAAATTCTATCAAGAAGCAGGAAAATAACATTCAGATCAATACATTGTTAATTATATGAGAAAATTATGAGATTGATTCTTGCTGATGAAAATTTTCCTATCCAATTGTTTTAAGGTTGTTTCAAATTGCAGGGTTGTCTGAATGGCTTTTCTTACCCAAACTTTCTGAAGTATATCTCCTACCTTACTGGAGCGTAAAGTTTGGACCATGTCTGTCTTGAGAGTACAGAAATACCCTTTACTTTGTCAAAGCAAATCAACAGATTCTAATTTGTTGAACCTGGAAGAAGCTGTTCTGAAAATGCAGCCAACCCCTCTGGTATGGTGGAGATTTCAGGCTATCATACAAAAATAAAGTAACCCCAACCTAACTCAGTGGAAACACACGTGGGAACATCAGGACAACAATAGGCAGCGTGGCTCTATTTGTTATAAAACTACTTCTAGAAAGATCAGTACTGACGCACAGAAGCTAGTCAAGTGCCCATGATCTACAAAGCATTTCTTTCTTTCTCTTTTTTTTTTTTTTTTAAAGATTTTACTTATTTGACAGAGAGAGACACAGCGAGAGAGGGAACACAAGCAGGGGGAGTGGGAGAGGGAGAAGCAGGCCTCCCGCAGAGCAGGGAGCCCGATGCGGGGCTCGATCCCAGGACCCCGGGATCATGACCTGAGCCGAAGGCAGACGCTTAACGACTGAGCCACCCAGGCGCCCCTACAAAGCATTTCTAACCATGGTACTTTGCACTAATCTAATCTCAGGAAAGATGTCAACTTTAGTTCAGTTCTACAAATGTTTGTTGAGCAAGAGCTTTCAATATTGGTTGAGCAAGAGAACTCAGTACTCTGCCAAATGCGCTGCTTTGACAAAAGTTGGAAATCTATATTTAAGCTTGGACAAAACTTTTAACCATCCTGGGCCTCAGTTTCTCCATCTGTAAAATGAAGAGACTGGACTAAACAATATCTAAGGTTTTGTAGTTCTGTGGTGGGATTAGCTTAGACAGAGGTGATGACAGATTACTTTTGCTTCTAACCCATACCTTGACCTCGCTAGTGGAGTGAGAGTAGAAACGCCAGAGATTCTCTGTGGGGGAAGGTACATTAGCCATTAGAAGATGAAATGTCCTCAGGGAGCCTTGAGAGGACTGTGGTGGGTGGGGAGCATGGGCTCAGAGTGGGACTGCCTGGGTGGGCTCTGCCACTAGCCTTTGGACAGTTACTTCACTTCTTGGGGCTTCCGTTTCTTCATTTGTAAGATGGGAATAATTGTATTTACCTTATAGGGTGGTTGTAAAGATTAAATGAGTTGATGTACATAAAGCACTTAGAACAGTGCCTAACACAGAGTAAGTGTTCAATATGATCAGCTATTATTACTCTGATTAAAGGCTCAGGGACACACATCAGTGGTGTAGGTTCAAACCCAAGCATTGACATTTGCTAGGGCATTGCTTAGTTATTTTAACTAATAGTAGCCACTTCCCAGGATTATTCAGGGATTTATATATTTATAAATAAATATCTATATCTATATCTGTATCTATATTTCACCTGCAACAATATCAGCACCAAGCACATAGGGACACCGGGAACTCAAATATTAAGAAATGGAGAAAAAAATATATACATGTACAGAAGTCTTCAGGTATTGAGCTTCATATATAACAGATTTATGAGTTTAATTGGTAGGTTTTACAAAATAAATATTCAGAACAAGAGTGTACAGCCATGTAATCCTATACCTAGCACACAATAACTGTTCAGTAAATGTTGGAGTTTATTTTTAGTATCATGAGAAGCATTAAATCTTCCTTGGCTATTATTGGAAGTTAACTTCAATATGTAGTAAAATTATTTCAGTAGTGGAATAAATGTTTAAAAGATAAAGTTAAAGAAAAAGTCATTTTAACCACATTATGAGAGCACAATGTCATGAATGTGGCATGGCAGTGTAAAGGATTAAAAGAAAATTAATTATAGCTTAATAAATAGAATTCATTGGAATGAAAACCGATCCTGCTTCAATTAAGTCCATCTAATCAATTAAATTCCCAGTAGTGTATACAGGAACAATGAACAAGCACTTTGGCTGCTAAGATTCTCTGTACTCTTTGTAAAAACTACAGTCTCTTAGGACAGAAGTTCATTTTCACTCAGCTAAAAATTTAAGTAACAAGTGCATCAAAATCATTATCTAAAAACGCTATTGTCCATGTGTGGACACTCCATGTAATGAGCGGGGATATGTGCCAAACTCCAGCACTAGATCTTCAGAGACTATTCTATTAATTAGCTTCATAGTTTATACATTCAGTAATAGAGTTTCTATAAAACTCTTTTATAGATATCACGTGACTTCTATATGAAAGAATTTGCATAACTAAATATGTCAGGTCAAGAAACTCAGGATAAATATTACAATTTACTGTTAGGCCTTGACAGTGTTAAAATATACAGTTAGACGCGCAACCTTCAGAGGGATAACAAACTACTCACTCTAGCAGTTTCTGAACCTTACTCCTTGCTTCTCAATATATGCCGTGTAAAATTCCTTTGTGCAATATATCTCACCACATACCTCTTCAAAATGAAGAGTAATTCCTTCTTTGCTTTTCCATGCTAAACATATTGGCCCAAGGATTAGAAGTGGCACTACTGGAAAGTATTTTTGCTTTGAGCTAAGATAAATTATTAGGGACTGGATTTACTCTCCTACTTGATACCACTAAAAAACCTGACAGAAATATAAAAGAAGTTTTCCAACACTGGACACCACACAGTGCAGACAGTGATACCTGAGAGAGGGGCAACAAACCAGATGAGCCCTCTGTTTGTCCTAAATGACGGCCTAGAAACTTTCTAGAAAGTTTCTTTCCTACTAGAAAGTTTCTAGGATGCAGTGTAGGGAAAAGAAACCCAGGTGAGGTTTAGAGCACTCGGTGAGTTGAGGAGATAGAGCTGGGAATCTGGGGAAGGCAGCTTGGTTGGTATTATCAGCACATAGTCGCAGAAGGAGAGCTGCAGAGATCGTAGAATGTCCCTCTAAAGTCTTCCGCTCAGTACTAATCAGCACACATGAGAAGGAAACCACTCAAGTTTATGGACAACTTCACCCTAAATGAGCAGAGGGAATAACCCCTGGAGCTCACATAGGACCAGGAAATGTTTGTGCTCCCACCAGCCAGTGTGAAAAATCTCATCTTTCACAGGGTATTGTCTACGTGGTGGGACAAAATCAGCCCTAGACTAAAGGCTGGTACAACGCCTCTTTACAAAGCTTAAAAGGAAGCCTCAAAAGGTTCAAAGTGTTTACAAGTAACTTAATTTTATTCTAGACCAAGGATCAGAATATATTTATAGGAATACAAAAATATCCAGTACCCCATTAGGTAAAATTCACCATGTCTGACAGCCAATAAAAAGTGACCAGTTACATAAGTAAGTGGATATAAAGGAAAAACACGCCTGTGTATCTCCTCTCATCTCAATACTCTACTCACTGAATACTCCACTTCTCACCCTTCTGGCCACAAAATATATGGGGTTTTTCCCCCACACCAAGTAATCCTGTGACAACAGCTGGGTGTCCTCTGATTCAACTCAATTCTAGCACTATCCACCCGAAGATAGTGTCAAATCCCACCGGTGAAGGGCTCAATCTGACAAGACTGCCCCTCCCCCCTGGACTTCAGGTGCTGATCTCAAGTCCAGATTGTTATCTGTGTTTCTGACTAACTGGCCAAAAATCAGACGTTTCCACAACCCCGTCTTCAGGTCCAATTAATTTCCTAGAGTGGCTCAAAGAACTCAGGAAAATATTTCACTTACTGGATTGTCAGTTTATGACAAAAAGCTATAACTCACAAACAGCCAGAGGAAAGAGATGCATAGAGCGAAGTCTGTGGGAAGGGTCTTGGAGCTTCCATGACCTCTTCTGGAATGTCACTCACCCAGCACCTCCCTGTGTTCACCAATGTGGAAGCTCTCTGGACCTGTCCTTTTGGACTTTTATGGAGGCTCTGTTACACAGACATGATTGATTAAATCATTGGCCATTGGTGATTAAACTTAATTTCCATTCCCTCTCCTCTTCCTGGAGTTCTGGGGAGGGGAGGGGGGAGTGAAGCTGAAAGCTCTAATCCTGTAATCACGTGGTTGGTTCCCCTGGCAACCAGCCTCCCTCTTTAGGGGCTTTCCAAAAATCACTTCATTAACCCAAACCAGGTGTGGTTGAAAGGGCCTTATTATGACTAACAAATTTACCTTTTCCTCACACTTATTACTTAGGAAATTCCAAGAGTTTCAGGAGCTCTGTGCCAAAAATGGAGGCAAACCAAATACATATTTCTAATTGTAAATCACAGCATCATAGTAGAAATAACTCATAATGTGGAGAAAAGTCAATCAATTAGAAACATTTCAAGAAATGACACGGATGATAGAATTATTAGGCAAAGACAATAAAACTGTTATTATAATTATAGTTCATGCAGTTATGGAATTTTCCCTGTGTTTAAGAAGCTAGAGGAAAGATTGAGCATGTTAAATTAGACGCATGAAAGATATTAAAAACAAAAAAGACCAAATTGAAGTTCTAAAGATGTCTGACATTAAAAACATATATATATACTTATGGGGATTAATAGCAAATTACACACTACGTAAGAAAAGATTAGTGACTTGAAGACATAACAATAGAAGGTATTTGAAATTAAAAAATACTGAAAACAAATGAACAGACACGAAAAAGTTGTCAGCCAACTTTAGGCAGCCAAAGTGATTTTGGAATCACTGAAAGAAGGGAGAGAAGAGGGAACAGACAAAAAACATTTGAAGAAATCATGGTCAAACATTTTTCAAACTTGATGGAAACTATACAGGCATACCTTATTTTATTGTGCTTTGCTTTATTGCACTTTGTAGATATTGCATTTTTTTTTTACAAATTGAAGGTTTGTGGCCACCTTGCATTAAGCAAGTCTATTGGTACCATTTTTTCAATAGCATTTACCTACTTTGTGTATCTATGTCACGTTTTGGTAATTCTCACAATATCTCAAACTTCCTAATTATATTTGTTATGGTGATCTGTGATCAATGATTACTACTCACTGAAAGCTCAGATGATAGCATTTTTGGGGATAAAATATTTTTTAATTAAGGTATATGCTTTTTTTAGACATAATGCTATTATACATTTAATAGACTAAGGTATAAAGATAACTTTTATATGCACTGAGATACCAAGAAAATTCATTTGACTTGCTTTGTTACAATATTCACTTTGGGTGGTTGGGAGTGGAATCCCACAATATCTCTGGTTGGGAGTGGTGGTTGGGAGTGTAACATAGTGAATCTAGAACCCTAAAAGTAAAATTATGCTATGCTGACCACAAGTGTAGCTACCATTTGTCATATACAACTCTACTACCATATCATTGACTATAGTTCCAATGCTGTATCTTTCATCCCTTCTGATTTATTCATTCTGTAACTGGACACCTGTGCCTCCCACTCCTCTTCATCCCCTTTTGCCCATCCCCCTACTCCCTACCCCTCTGGCAACCACAAGTTCTCTGTATTTATGGATCTCTTTCTGCTTTGTTTGTTCATTAGTTTCGGTTTTTAGATTCCACATATGAGTGAAATCATAAGACATTTATCTTTCTCTGATTTATTTCATTTAGCATAATGCCTTCTACGTCATTCACATTGTTGCAAATGGCACGATCTTATTCTTTTAAGGTTCCCTTGTATACATATATGTGTATGCGTGTGTGTAGACCTATATACATCAGTCACAGCTTTATTCATCTATCAGTGGACACTTGGGCTGCTTCCATATCTTGACTGTCATAAATAATGCTGTCATAAACATAGGGGTGCACATATCTTTTTGAATTAGTGTTTTCTCTTGTCTTTTTGATATAAGCTATTCTGACATGTATAAAGTGATATCTCATTGTAGTTTTGATTTTCAATTCCCTGATTAGTGATTTTGAGCGTTTTTTCATAGGTCTATTGGCATCTGTATATTTTCTTTGGAAACTGTCTATTTAGGTATTTAGGTCGTCTGCCCATTTTTAATTGGATTACTTGGCGGGGGGGTGGTGGTGGTGGGTGTTGACTTATGTAAGTTCTTTACATATTTTGGGTATTAACCCCTTATCAAATATAACATTTGCTCTTCTCCCATTCAGTAGGTTGCATTTTCATTTTGTTGATTGTCCTCCTTGCTCTGCAAAAGCTTTTATTTTGGTGTAGTCCCATTTTTTTGCTTTTATTTCCCTTGCCTAAGGGGACATATCTAGAAAAATGTTTCTAGGCCAATGTCAAAAAGGTTATTGCCTGTTTTCTTTTAGGAGTTTTATGGTTTCAGTTCTCATATTTAGGTCTTTAATCCATTTTGAGTTTGTTTTTGTGTATGGTGTAAGAAAGTGATCTGGTTTCATTGTTTTGCATGTAACTGTCCAGTTTTCCCAACACCATTTGTTGAAGAGACCATCTTTTCCCCATTGCATATTTTTGTCTCCTTTATCATAGATTAATTGACCATATAAGCATGGGTTTATTTCCCCACTCTCTACTCTGTTCGACTGACCTTCCAGTCTGTTCCACTGATTTTTTAAAAATACATCTCTTTAAAAGCTATTTAACTGTTCAAAGCAAAAGGAGACAATATATTGTGGGATTTGAAATACATGTAAAAATGGGATGAAACTACACTCTTATAAGATTCTTATCCTAAATTTGAAATGGTATATCATTCCTTGAAGGTAGACTATGATCAATTAAAGATGTGTACTATAAACCCTAAAGCCGCCACTAAAAACCAAAACAGAGTTATACCTCATAAGCCAACAAACAAGATAAAATGGGGAAAAAAGTAAAATTATTACCAATGTAGGAGAAATGAACCTTTATAGTCAAGAAACAAGTTTTCCAAAAATATATAATTCTTATTTGTCACTTACCTAGCTTATGAGACCAAGCCTGCCATTTCAAGGAATCTTAGTCACCTCCAGTTTAAAATGCACACTCTTTTAAGCAAAATCAATCAATCCAGGAGTCTTTTCTCTTCTCTCTTCTTGACATCTCCCTGGAAGTGATGCACATTCCTGGGATGTTGTCCTGATGTCAGTGGAGGGCAGGCTTCTGAGCCAGATGCTTGGATCCAAATGTTACCTCTACTATTACTTATCTGCTCTGCAACCATAGGCTGGTTCCTTACCTTTTGTTTGGTGCTTCTCTTTCCTCATCTGTAAAATGGGATATTGATAGAAGCAACTGAGAAGGATTATTGTGAGGATTCTTATGATAACTTAAGAAAGCACCTACTATAGTACTTTTCACATACTAAGCGCTACACGAGTAACACTTAATATCCATCTGTGATCATCTCTGCTGTTGCCATATCTGCTGCGGATGTCCCAGCCATGCCACAGGCACTGGAAGGTACCAGGCAGCTGCAGACTTTGCCTTCTGTCTTCATTAGGTACCACCAGCTCAGCCAACATTTCTCTACTTCCCTTGGGAGTTTTAGAAATACTTTTTTAGTTTTCTGGACTGGGGTGGTCAGGACTCAGTGGCGCAGCCTCTAGTCCCATCTTCTGGACACTTCACTCCACCATTGCTTCTCTACTGCTCAGAAATGTCCACTCTCCTTTGGACACACTCCTCAGAGCAAGATACAATTCTTCCTATGTTTCTCTGGGCCACCAGGATCTGGCTTTCAAGCCTAATGTTTCTGCTATGAGCTTAAAACCTTCCATTTGGAAACTCAACACTAAGCAGTGACTTCTGTGACCTTG
Source organism: Phoca vitulina (assembly GCF_004348235.1). NCBI lineage: Eukaryota > Metazoa > Chordata > Mammalia > Carnivora > Phocidae > Phoca > Phoca vitulina. The sequence continues at coordinate 4,073,052 of NW_022589722.1, forward strand.
CTGTAGCAATCCTCCCCAAGGCAGTGCACGTAGCTAGGGAGCTCTCTGTCCACGTGCTGAGGGCTGAGAGAGGGGAAATAAGAGTGACAAGAAGGGGCGCTTGTGTGGCTCAGTCAGTTAAGAGTCCAACTCTTGATTTCAGCTCAGGTCCTGATCTCAGGGTGGTGGGATCAAGCCCTGCATCAGGCTCTGTGCTCAGCAGGGAGTCTGCTTGAGAGTCTCTCTCCCCCTCCCTCTGCCCCTATCCTGGTGTGCGATCTCTCTTTCTCTATAAAGTAAATAAATAAATCTTAGAAAAAAGTGACAAGAAGAATCCTAGTAATATTGCCAATTATTACCTGCTCTCAAGGCAGCCTTGAATCTGCTCTGTACACAGAAAAGTTAATCATTCATTTGACTTTAACTGTTACTAGGAACAAATTAGTTACGACGCACCAGAAAGTGATTGCCAATCACCAAAGTGCCATGATGCCACAGTGAATAATTGTTGCCTGGGACACCAGGACTATTACCAGACACAGGAAAAACTTTGGACACATTTGGAGAGTCCTAGAAGTACCATATTGACTGACAAGGCCCAGAACATCTGTGGCTACTGAGATAGTAAAGGTAAATAGCATTACCAAACACAACAGTCCATGGCTTAAGAAATAAATGCCTGTGAAAATTGTATGAAGTACAGTCAACAATAATTATTTCTTTATATGTATCTTCTGAAAATGTGATAAGTTTACCAAAATGTTATAGTTAAGAGTGAAAGGAATTCAGCGGAAGGCATCTGAATCGTCTTTGCATTTACAATCTACATTAGCCAGAGTCACATTTTTTTTTTCATAGAAAGTGAGAAGTTTGGGGTCATATTCACTAATTTTGGACTGGAAGTTCTGGCTTGTGGTCTGCATTTTAGAACTGCTAGATTGCATTCTACTCCAAAAAGGCATGTGACTTCTGAGCAGAACTCTGTGGTGAAGTAGACAAAAGCTTGTCTTCTGCTATGCTCACTTCCCTTTTATGAAGCCCTTTCTCCCATTTACAGGCCCTTCTCCCTCTCACCTCCTCCTACCCTGGTTCTTAGTGCTCTGCTTTAAGTGTCCAGAAGAGAACAGATCACTAAAGCTTCAAGAAAAATTAGTCTGAGAGTTTGTAATTACCCCAAGGGGAGTAACTCAACAAATCTCTAGTGATAGAGATGACGAATAGTGGCATTTCCACTGCTGTCGTTACTGGTTAAGTGAATTATCTTGGTGGTAAATCATACCATTTGAGAGGTAAATTGCACCACTAAATCAGTCACCTGATATCCCTACTTGGGTGGACTTAACGCTCCAAAGCTGGTAGGGAAACCATTTTCCACTAGCCGTATGTGAGGAAATATACAATCCCAAATTTGATTCCATACTAATAGAGAGGCTGGCGTGTTATTAACAGCAGAGCAAGATGAATGGAAACTTGCAAAGTGGTTCTTTGTTAGGAGCATGCTACTGACCTTGCTGCTGACCTCACTGCTTTCTCCCAATATGTGTCAATTGAGGGGACTTTTGACTGCTAGACATGAAGAAATCATATAATCAATGAAGAAATCGATGCACAAATGTAAAATGGACTTCCCACAATCTGCAAGACTCGGTGGCAAATTGTACAAGGGATGCAAAGATGATTTATGAAGCAATATCCCTGTTTTTAAGTAGCATATGGTAACTGTCAAGAATGTGCATAGTACATGCTATAGGAGTCAGAGGAGAGAGCAATCCTTGTGGCTAATGTTGTCCAGAAAGGTTTGGGGTTTTTTGTTGTTGTTTTGTTTTGTTTTTTTGAAGTTGTATTTGCCCTATTGAGTAATATTGTAGGAAAATAATAGAATTCTTGAAGACATTCTTTGTGTCAGGCACTGTGTTAAGCTCTTTACGCATGTGTAAAATACTTAGACAAATAAGTGGCACGTGATAAATGCTTGGTGAGTGTTATAGTTCTTACTATTGTGTTTTTCCTTCTATATCCTTTCATTAGGAACAATTATTTCTCCCATATTATAGCTGAGAAGACTGGGGCACATTAAGGTCCTGTAACTTGTAGAAGACGTAGAACTAGTTAGTAATTTTGAACTCAGACACTGATTCCCGAGTCCATGCGTTTAACCACACTCCATATTGCATGGAATCAATAATATTAGTTTAAAAAGGCAGAATTGGAAGGGGGGAGTAGATCCAAAGAGCAACAGGGCAAATGAATAGGGTGACAAAGTTCCAGTCTTGTTCAAGAGGTCAGGAAGTTAACCAAGGTAGAGGTCTTGGGTTAAAGCTATGGGAGGGGTGGCTAGAAAAAGAATTTAGAACAAATTATGGAGGGTTTTGAATATTAGCTGGGAAGACTATTAAGGGAATTTCAGCTTTAGCTTATATGTACTGGAGAATCAACAATTTTTACACACCAATATACATGCACACACACACACACACTCCAACATGAAGAAAAATAAACTTTTCTGACGTTTAAGATAGAGACGTTATCAGGAGCAACTTAACCATTAGACAGAGTAGGCAGTAGCTAGAGCTCACGGTACTTTCAGGGGCCCACAAAAATGTTTTAATTTTAATGTATTTTAAATCAGAAGGAAAAAATAAACATCATGAGTATATAATGAGCACAGCTTAGATTTTATTCATCTTTATAACAATATGGTCATAAAATGTAATTAAAAAAATTTTTAGTAGAGAACAGGGCAAAAGTGCCTATGGCCCACAAAAGTCATACTGAAGCCCTGGATATTATGCTGAATCACCCAGAATTGGGAGTGACTAAGCATAAGTAAAACAGTTAGGAAACTACTAAAATCACTATGCATGAAATAAGGCAGGCTTTGACTAAGTTTGTAACCATGCCAGTTAATGAAAACAATTGCAGATCAAAAGCTCAGAAAAGTTAATAACTGCCTCTGATATATGGGTGTGGTGGACTATGGAACTATTAGTTACAAGTGAGTACAAAAATGTAAGTTTTCTGCTTCCAGATAATGGGCAGATATATACATGTACTTTATTTGTGTTCCAGCATTTCTTGAAAAGACAGATATATTTTTCAAAATCCATAATAGTGTTGAAAAAGTGAGCCTGAATCAGCAGACCAGAGGAAGTTTTGGGATCTGATTGATAATGAATCAAAAGTGAAAAACTTGAAACTCCTATGCCTGATAGGAGAAGATTGCAGGATTCAAGACAGAATAACCTGGCCTAGGAAGAGAAACTCAGCATAGATTGACTAGTGTCCTGATTAATTTAAAGAATTATGAAACACCCTGATCAGTTCTATATAGGGCAGCTGGCTTGAGTGTTCGCCTCTAGAATATAAAGCTAATGATAACACTTTCAAAACAAAATGGAGAATCTGCTGTCCCTAGATAGGTGACAAGAAGGAATAGTAAAAGCTCAACATCGTTTTGATGCTCAAAACACAAACCAAAAAATGTAGAGCCTGGGTGACTTTAAACCCACACAGATATGAGATAAGCGTGGGAGGGGATACTGGGCTCCCTACAGAATTGAAATACACTCAACTGTTACACCTTCTTTCACTTTTTGGCATTTGAAAGAGGTCCCTGCCTTGCTTGCCAGCTTTCCCCCATGAACACATCACTCAGCATAATCTTGCCCATTTAACTTCAGAGTCTAATAAACTGTCCCTTTATGTGGGGGGGAGGGGCTGATAAGAAATCAGACATATACAACTTTTAAGAAAACCTATACTAACTACATATGGGAATCAATGCAGTCTTTCATTTTCAAATCTGTAAGAACAAAAAAATTTCTATGCATTATCATAAAAGATAACAGAAGAGCTGACTTGCATGAAACTTAAACATTTTAATTCTCAGAAAGATTGAAGAGGCTATTAAAGCCATGAATCAAATACAAGCTTGTACAAAAAAAGGTACAATAAAAAAAATTTCTTTTAATTCTAAAAGATAAAAATTAATTACAAAAACAAACAAGTATGCATATATACATATACATATGGGTCAAACAACAACACTGATAGAGCTGAAGGCCAACTAAATAATATGAGTGCTAAGGAAATGTCCCAAAGAATAGAGGAAACAAAAAGAGAGGAAATATTAAAGATAACTTGAGAGCTATGGAGGATAAAGCCAGAACATTCAATAACTGTCTAAAAACAGAAAGAAAAAAAAATAAGTAGATATAACTAATACAAGAAAAGTTTCCTGAAGAAAGATCCAAATGTTCAAATGGAAAAATCCTTGATGTACTGATCAGGAATAAGGAAACACATGCATGTTAGGACACATCCTGATGAAATTTTTGAATCCCAAGAATAAAGAGTAAATTTTTAAAGTTTCCACAGTAAAAGAAACAAAGCATATAACTGAGACTGAGATGGGTATGGAACTTTTCAGCCTTCTTAGTAAATGCTAGAAAAATGTAGCACTAGCCTCAATGTGCTAAAGGAAAAAAAGGTTTCTAATTAGAAATCTATAACCAACCAAATAGTCTGCAATATTTAAGAACCATAAAGATTTTTGTTGGACATGAAAAGTTACAGTAGATCATTCAGGAAATGAATTACTGAATATGTGTTTCAGGAAAAAAATTACTCAAGATATATTTATTTCATTTGTTCAAAATTAACCCAGAAAGAAGATGTGGTATATATAAAAGTGCATAAATATAGAAACCAATTGACTATATTGTTAAGCCTAAGCAGTTATTAACAAGTTAGCCATAAATTTCAGTGTAGTTCATTACAAAAATAATTCTTAAAATAGTAAAGGCATTACATATAATAAATGAATAAATATAACTCTAAATGATTTAAAAATAGTACTTGGAAACTATGAGTAGGATAGAGGATACATAAGAATCACTTATTCTGTTAATCTAAAACTGTTCTAAAAAATGAAGTCTACTAATTAAAAAAAATACATGGGAGATGGTAGTAAAAGTGAAATAAAGGCATTTTAATGGCATTTCTGTTTCAGAAGAGGGAAAACAGATACTACTTCTTCATATTTAAGAAAAATACAGTTTGTCTTTGTATCTTAAAAATTTAAAATATATAATGAAAAGAATTTAAATAGCATTTAGAACTTCTAAACTGCTCAAGGTGAAAAAAGGAGCACATAAAATGTGTTTCATTTAGCAGAATATAGGAAAGAAAAGGAGAAGAAAAAGGACAATGAGAGGGAGGGGGAGGATAGGAAGAGGTAAATTGCATATAAAAGATGGCATAAAATGATAAATATAACATGGCAGGATAAAACATATAGTATCAGAAACCACAATAAATATGAGTGGATAAATTTTCAAATAAATAATGACTCACACTAAAACAAAAAAGTGAAAAATCCAATTACATGCTATATACAGGAGACCAATGTAGCATAAAATATTTCCTCACTCAATGGATGTTTCATCTTGTTGGGACATCTGCCTGTGGACTCTTTGTGGAATGGCAAAGGTCTAGGAAGCAGGTGAGGGAGAAGGGATCTGATATAGACACTCAGGAAAATTGGTGGTTTCCAATGTATATATTAAAAAACAAACATTGAGAAAAATTGGCAGCCGTGTTCAATTAACTACTAAAGTTTTAATTAACTGAAACAATATAGCATTAGAATATATTGAAAAGGCAGTAGGTTCATATAGTTTTATGAGTGTGTTAACTCAAATTTTAAGAAACACTTATATTGAATTGTCCAGGTTATCAGAAAAGAAGGAAAGTGTCAAAAATTATTTTATGATGCTAGCAAAATTTGAGTAGGTATGGTACAAAGATATTTTACAGGTCAAAGTCATATATTATTAGTTATAAATATTAACATATCATATACAGTATGATTTAAAAGAGTAATGTACCAAGGCCAAGAAGAATTTTTATAAGGGATACAAGAATGAGGAGGGAGGGGTTCAGAGGATGCAGTGGAATAAGGACAGGAATGAGAGGAGGCCAAGGAGGAGTTGCTCTGAAGGGGGCCTGTGGCCAAGAATTTGAGGAGTGGTTTAATGAATGGCTACAGGGTTTCCTAACAAACCTGATATGAAGTTGTTTTTAATACTTACATTGGCTGAGTTCCTAAGTAGGGTTGGACATATGAGGACAATTCTACAGTCTTTGCCAGGATTCCAAATAGAATGGTGGGTGATAAGATATTTTTAATTATTGAGATGTGATCATTCCAAGGACTTCATTTCTCAAAAGAATTAACAGTAGGGAGTAGAATAAACTACCAGGATAGATCAGAACATAATTTATCTGGTATGCTTAAATCTACTCTGAGCTTCTCACCAACATTTTGAGAGGGGGATACTTCTTCACTAGATATTTTAAGAAGTGAAGGGAAAAGTCATACTAGGGTTACAAACCCCTAATCCTACATAGGCCAGGATGTAAAATAGTTCCTAAATCTAATGGTAACAAACACCGAAGTAGGGAGGTTTCCAAGGTTTAGAGCCTGAGTTATTAGGACCATGGTTGTACTCAAGGCCACAATAGGGAATTTAGAAGGGTAACAGTTTTAGGGGCATATTAATGGATCAAGTTGAAGTGACTGCAGAACTTCAATGTGTAAATATCCAACAGACAGTTTAATATGTAAGTCTGAGGTTTGAAAAGATCAGACTGTGTTTATAGATTTGGAAACTATCACACAAAGGAAAACTAGTCTAATTCATGAGAATACATGATCTGAAACAAAGACAATCAAAAGAGATCAGCCCCAAAAATAAAAAATGAAATTGAAATAAAGACAATTTTTAAAGTGAAGCCAGGGAAACAGAAAGATTGGGAAAGAAATACCCAAAGATCTTGTACTATTTATTTATTTTACAAACCTATACTGAGCACATCCTATGTATAAAGTAGATTAAATGGTCCTCAGCCGCTGATGCCTTTCATTTGACTTACAAGATCTCTGTGGTATTTGTCCTTTCAGTTTGACTTATTTCACTTGGCATGATACCCTCTAGGTCCATCCATGTTGTCACAAATAGCAGAATTCCATTCCTTTTTATGGCTGAGTAATATTCCACTATATATAACACATCTTTATCCAGCCATTTATCAGTAGACACTTAGGTTGCTTCCATATCAGGACTATTGTAAAGCTGCAGTAAACGTAGGAGTGCATATATCTTTTTGAATTAGTGTTTTTATTTTACAAAGTTTGAATTTTGATCTTTTCCCTGGCTAGTAATGTGTGGTACAATAATCTGGTGATTCTAGGGCAAAGCAGCGAGCCACAGTTCCCAGTCAGCCACATGGTCACAAGGGTAACCAACCATGCACTTACAACCATTCTATACCTATATACCCATTCTGTTTTTCACTTTCTGTAGGATATTCAATAACTTACATAAGGAATTCAATACTTTATTATAAAATAAGTTTGTGTTAGATGATGTTGCCCAACTGTGAGCTAATATAAATGTTTTGAGCACATTTAAGGTAGGCAAGGTTAAGTTATAGTATTCAGTAGGTTAGATATATTAAATACATTTTGGCTTATGATACTGTCAAATTATGAGGGGTTTACTGGGATGTAATCCTTTAGTAAATCAAGGATGATCTATATTTAGAAATACTAAGAGTAGGTTCCTCCCATAATCATCCCCACATTCCTTTGTCTTCTCCTCTGTATCTTCATATTTTTTATCTTTTGGCTCATAATTCAGGTTGTTCTGTGACAGAGAAAAATTCCTTATATAGATGTCTGAAAATATCTGTTTGAGGCGTCCAATCTGTAGAGATCTTTCTGAGCTGTTCTAGATGTTGGGGATACAGCAGTGAACAAACAAAACTCTATGAACTCATGGTGTATTCTAGAAAGCAGGACAATCACACAAATAAATACATATTAGTGAGAACAAACACTGTGGGGAAGAACTAAGCAGGGAATGGGTGACAAGTGTGCTGCAGACATGGGGATGGTTGCTATTTTACTTAGAATAGTCAGAGAAAGTCTCTAATAAAATAGCGTTTAAGCAGACACCCAAAGTATGTAATAAAGTGAGTTATATGGCTCTCTTGAGAAAGAACATTCCGAGAAAGGAAAGGGCAAAACCCTTAGGTGGGAGCATGCTTGGAAAACCAATATGTCTGGAGCAAAATGAATGAGGGGAAGTGTCGCAAAAGCCATGGCTGGAGTTGGTACAGGGCCATCATGTTGGTCTTTGGAAGACACAAGCAGCACATTTAGTTTTGTGCAGGAAGAAATGGGGAAATCATTCTAAGTTTTCACATGTAAGAGTGAAATAATCTATGTTTTAAAATGATCACTGTCTGTTGAGGGGTAAGGAGGGACCAATCAGGATGCCTCGGTTTTTAAAGAACTTTATTTACACAATTTATTTACAACTCCTAAATAAATTCACGGATGGTATAGTAATGATTATAGAATAAATGTTTGAATACCCCCCACACCAAGTTCATATGTTGAAACCCTAATGCCAATGTGATGGCATTTGGAAGGTGAGGCCTTTGGGAGGTGATTAGGTCATAAGGATGGAGCCATCATGAAAAGGTTTAGTGCCCTTATAAGAAGAGGCCAGAGAGGTAGCTAGCTCTCTTTCTGCCATGTGAGGATACAAGAAATCAGAACTATCTGCTACCCAGAAGTGAGCTCTCACCAGAATCCAATCATGCTGGCACCCTTATCTCAGACTTCCAGCTTCCAGAACCGTAAGAAATAAATGTTTGATGTTTAAATTACCCAGTCTATGGTAGTTTGTTATAGCAGTCCAAATGAAGACAGTAATCAATTCATAGTTCACATAATGCAATTGACATTGATGGTTGTCCCCTCAAATCTGTCCTTCTTCCTTAGTGTATCACTCTGCTAGAACCATACGAAATATCACAGACTGAATGGCTCAAACAACAGAAATTTATTGTCTCACAATTCTAGAACCTAGAAGTCCAAAACCAAGGTATCAGCAGAATTGGTTCCCTTTGAAGCCTCCTTTGGCTTAGAGAGTGTTTAGCACATATGTCTTCACAGTCTTCCATCTGTGTGTGTCTGTGTCCCAATTTTCTTTTCTTATAAGGACAAAAGTATATCAGATTAGAACCCACCCAAATGGCCTCATTTTAATTTAATCACCTACCTAAAGACCATATTTCCAAATGCAGTCACATTCTGAGATACTGGGGGCTAGAAATTTAATATATGAGTTTTGGGGCCATACAATTCAGCCCATAACTCTAAGTAATAGAGTTGTGGCTAGAATGTAGCTGCCAAGTCATGGACTACATTTTCCAGCCTCCTTTGCAGATGAGCATAGACACTTGGCTAAAATCTCACCAGTGAAATGTGGACAGAAGTGATGAGTTTCATTTCCATACTTCTAGCCAATCCATATAAAATTACAAGTATATTCCTCCATGTCTCTTTACTCTTCTGGCTAAAATGGCAATGAAGAGAGCAACCTTGGAAAATAAAGGGTTGAAGATGGTACAGCATACATAGGCTTGGGTTCCTGATTATCCATATGAAAAGAGAAGGAACACTTAACCTGGATTATGACATGAGAGAGAATAAAATTCTATATTCATTGAGCCATTAACTCATTATTGAATACCTTGTTACTATAGCTCATTGTACCTTAAATAATATACATGCCACTCTGTCTACCTAGTATTATTAACCAAAGGGAAATTTTAACATTAATCTTTAATTTGAGTAGAGTTGTTAATATTAGAGCCAAGAAAACTTATGAAATACACATAACCCAGATTATGAACTTAAATTGTAATTTTTTCTTAATTATAGTCATTTATGAATGCAACAAAGTTAATTCAACAAATTGGTGCCATGACTATGGACCAAATTCAACCCTAGACTCTGGCTGTAAACAATCCAACAAGCAAAGTAGATGAATACCACACCGTCTTTGTCCTCAAGTTGCTCAAAATCCTTTGGGGAAGCTATGGGTGAAGAAATTCTCTGATATGTCACCTGCCCACAGAGGAGTGCGTAAGATCTGCTTGGCGGGGAGGTCTTGAAAACTTATAAATTCTAGATGGGCACTTGAGCTGGACCTAGAAGAAACTGCAAGGATTAAGGATTCAAAGTAGAAAGTACAAAAAATGTAGCTTATGAAAAATCCAGGAGAAAATAAAATATTTTAAGTAATTGTTGAATGAAAATAATTTCCATTAGTTCAAAATTGGTATAGAAGAAAAACCTGTATGAGAGAACCATTGCCAATTTTCCTCTATGTTAGGTGAAAATCAGAGAAAATGCGCTTACATTTAATCAGGAAATTTGATTAGCCTTGAGGAAGACTTTCTGAACTGGCAGGTGATAAAATACTAGCTCTGTTCCTAGATAATGCTTAAGAGTATGGACAAATCCCTGGCCTGGGGTGAATAGTTTCCATCCGTCTTGAGCAAGAATGTAGAACAGGCAACATCTTGAGGCTGTTTCTTTGCCCAACGAGGGTGAGGGGGGAAACAAGAGAATCTAAAGAATGTGAATTATATAATTTATTTTAATTCTCATGAAAACCTAATTATTCCATTTTACTGGAGAAGAAACAGGTCCCAGAAGTTGAGTCCAAGCTCAGATAACTAGTAAGTGAAAGAAGAGAATTCAATTTGTCTGGGTCCCATGCCTATATTCTTTCCAGTAAGTCTCCTACCTTGCTTTCTATAACCACTCGATTGCTGTGGGAACTACCTGGATCCCCCCGTTGCTGCAGCTTGTTTTCCACGGCTCCATCATACACAGCTGCGTGTCTGCGCTTTGGGGCCCGGATACCTAGGTTTGAATCAAAGCTTCTTCTACTTATAAACTGTAGAGTTTTTGCTCAAATTCTTCCCCCCCCCTTTTTTTTGCAAAATAAGCAATATCTGCTGCATACAGTGACCTCATGTGCAATACCTAAAGCAACCCCAACACACAGTAGGTACACAATCTGTAACTCTTGGCCATTAACATAGAAATTTTTTTCTTCCGATAGCCACATTTGATTTTGCAAATACTGACTCAGTATGTAGTATTAATCCACACAATAAAAAGCAGGAGCTGAAACTCATTATGCAAGTAGCTGTAAATATTTTTAAGGATTATTTTAAAGTTTATTGGCCCCAAGTAAAATAGTATATAGAACTGTAAACCACAGATGTGTGCGGTTAAGATACAGGAACACTTCAGCTTTTGCCATTTTAACTCTTGGAGTACCACAGCTACTTTTTATTTTGCAAAGCGTGTTGTTGCATGGGATCTCACGGAATTAATTCTTCCCATATTTACTGGCCTATAGACAATCAAAATCCCAAAATGGAGCAGGAGTTGATTCTGTTATTTACTATTTTGTTCGTTTTCATCGCTCTGTTTTTTATGTCCTTGTAACTCATCTTTTCCATTACCAATGAATAATTGTAGGCCTCAGATCTTTATTTTTTCTCTCCTTCCTCCTCTCTCTCCTTGCATCCGTGTGAATGTCCCACATCTGTGCATCTTGTGTCTGGGCACTGTTTCATGGCTTTCTCCCTTGTTTGTTAACTGTATCTATCATCCCAGAGTGTGCATACCATTCCTGAGATGAAGCAACAGACTAGATGGATTGTAAAATTTATATAACAATGACTGATAATCCTTAGCCTTCAATTCCAAAATCCAAAGTGTTTCTTGCTTACTCTGTTAGCCAGGGACCAATCTGTTGGCCTTTTGGCATTTTAGTAGTAATTTTAGATATTCAGGTGTTTCTCCTTATCCTAGGTGACCTTACAATAAATGGAGTGTTACTAATAAGTATGCCAAGACCATAGGTATGAATAGGGTGACCCCAAATCCCCTCTAATCCCCAAATCTCCCCAGCCATCAATAAAGGAGATAATATTCCAGATTAAGAATTTTATGTTTCGACCTCCTCCATCACTATTGGCTATTTGTGTCCTTAAGTTTTTAAATCTATCATCTTTTAGCTACAGTCACAATAAAATTTAAACTCAGTAGTACTATTATAATAATCAACAACTCGTATAATTTTTAATTTCATTTGAGATTTAAAGACACAGTGATAAAACTTACTCATAGCAATTTTCTTTTAAAATTTAGTATTTATAAGCCAGTAGTTCACTGCTGCATATATATTCAACTGAAATGTGTACACGTATTTACATAACAGTGTGAGAGTATTTGTAACAGGGCTATCTGTAGTAGCCCCAGAATGAAGATTATCCAAATTCCCATCAGTAGTAGATCCCATAAATTCTGATCTGTTCACACAATGGAACACTATACAGCCATGAGGATAAACAAACTATAGCTACACACAACCCTATGGGAGCCAGATACAAGTTAGTGCATACTCTATGATTCCATTTAGGTAATGTCCAGAAAGAGCTAAAACTAATCTCTGGCATTAGAATCCATGAGAGTGGATGAGGGGGCATGAGGGGGCATGGAGAGACTTCAGGGTGCCATGGTAGAAAGAATCCGGGATTCTTCTGGGGGCTGGCTAAATGAGTGTGTTCAGTTTGTGAAGCTTGTGAAGGGTCCTCATGCTATATCCGTATGATCTGTGCACTTTTAATACATGTCTTGTACTTTGACAACATTTCAAAGATAGACAATGATATATAATAACATAATCTTTATACATATATAAATATTCCTCTTAAGAAAACTGGCATTACTTTTTTTATGGTATGGAGGCCAGGCTTTTAACAGATGAAAAGGGAGAATGGAAATTTGAATAGATTGAACACACTAAGCAACAGTCACCAAATGTTGAGGGGAGCCCTCTTTAAATTAAAAAAAATACAAAATTAAGCATAAATTGGGTATTTAGAACAAAAAAAATCACAAAGTGTGATAAAACATTTTTAACTGCCTGAAACACATTTATGAAACTTACTTTCCCACGTGTTATAACTGCAAATTCTTTCATTGCCTCTTTCTAGGATATGCTTTGTAATATTTTCTACAAGGAGACTACAAAGATTTTTCCCCCCCTAATGTGGTTGATTCAATACCTTTTTATTAAAAAAAAAGAGAGAGAGATTTCACATACATTTACTGTTGTGTTGCTACAAACTTAGGTACTACAAACACAGAAATTCTGATACATTTTATTTCTTGCAATTCCTGTACAAAGGAGTGGTGCTTTTTATAATTTTATACCCCAACACCAGAGAACTTCCATTTGACTAGGAATTTTTAAGAAGTTAATCCTCCACTTGAAATGTTACCAAACAACCAGGAAGAATTTCCCATAGACTAGCCTCTTCAGTCCTCACTGCCTACGTTCTCACAGACCCTGAGCACAGGACATGTTTAGAATGCAAACATCTTTGTGTTAAGGCGCTGAGTGACTCTACGCAATAGGCAAGAGGGCTAGTCCTGGTTTCCCTGCCCCAGGACAGCTAGCAAGAACTTAAATACAGACAGAAGTGATAAATATATCCCACTAACTCCAAACTAAATATGCCCAAGTCAACTTCCCTCTAATTGGATCTCAGAAATGCCCAAGACCACTCCAGTCCCCTCCACACAAGAAGTATGACAGAGACTACGGTGGGGTGGGAAATAAGAGCAATCTCAACCACCTGCTGTTAAAATACTTCTGAAAATCTTGCAGAAGCAAATGACCATATGAACCCAAGTGCCATCTCCCTCTCTGGTGCCTTGGAAGACACTGCTGCAAGCTTCATTTGCTTCTGTGTAAACCCACCTCTGCTTCCTCCTTTGCCTCCCTGGCTGCATTTTGCTTTTCCTGGAAGTGAGCTCTTCGTCTCTAATTACTGTCAAAACACAGCACACACCTACAGTTGGCTCCTTTGTCGGCTGCCATTGTTTTCCCACAGTCAACAATCTGTGTGGCATTATTAAAGTTTCTCCTTCAGTGACTTTTTATAGAATTTCATCTGCCTGCCCCCCGGGCAGCCCACTTTAGCTTAGTGGACAGCAGCTGGTGAGGTGTCCGGCTTTTGTTACCAACCATTGTTAGAAGATGACCAGCTGAGCACGGCTGAGAGGCGGCCATTAAGCTTCGAGCCAGTCTGAACTGGCTGTGCTTCAAGGCCTTAATGGTTTGCTCTTGCCATTTGGTGCCGATTTGATGCTCGTGAATAGGGTGGAGCCCTATGGATACACAGGCAGCAGCTGTATTTTCAGGCTTCACTCCGATTACACAATTCCTAATTCAACTCATCACTTGCCCGGACAGGAACTGCTGTTATTTATTCGTACTGACTCCTGACTCTATTTTACACCTTAAATAAGTACTCAGAGCTTCTATTCCCTTTCACCCCATAATGTAGATTTACTAATACGATAAACATTTGTGCTTGCCGTGGATTTTACAAGCACTTATTAGAGGAACAGTTGCATAGGGAAAATATTTACTTAATAAATGAATTTCTGCCATTTAGTGATATTCTGTGCTGAGTATCTTCTTTCTCTTCAGCCTAAAAAAGTATTTCATTATTCTAAATTAATATAAAGCTTTTGCATGCAGCACTGAAATTCATTTAAACTATCAACACTGGATTAAATAAAATGAATTTCTTTTATGCTAGCACTCAGAGAATCTTTAAATTATTGAATATGTCGACAGTGGCCATTGGAAGAAGTTTTTTAATTTCTAATTCTTCCTCTTGCTTAGTTGTACTAAACAAGCACTTGTGCTCTGTGTTGCACATATAATATTTCATTTAATTCTCACAACAAAACTTTAAGGAAGGCAATATTGTCTATATATTAAGGAAACTGAGCTTTAGACAAGGTATAAACTTGCCCAAATTCCCATTGGAAATAACTGGGGAATCTGATATTCAAACATGGGTCTGCTGACACAAGGCTGGTGTTCACCCCACTTTTTATCTTGTAGAGTTAGTAGTTTGGTAAGCAAGAAGAAACCAGAAATAAAAGATCATTGTTTTTAACAATCCTCTCAAATCTAGAATGAAGTAGAATTATATTCCTACCAAAAAATATTAATTTATCATCTCCTAATTGTAAAAACAATTTCATCCTCATCATATTAAACATGCCTTGAGTTACCGTTCAGCTGGGCTTGTACTTTTTAGTAAATTTATTTTATTTTGGCTATTCTAATACCTGTCATGCACTTTTAGTCAAAGTGTGGTCACATGCCTGAACATGTTCTGAGATATTTGTTCAAATGAGGAGTTCTAGGCCTCATTGCAAACCTACAGAATCATACTTGCTTGTGCTAGGGTCAAGAAATCTGCATTTTTACACTAACAATTAGATTGCAATTCTAAAGAGCACTAAAAGTCTTTAGTGCTTGCAGTGGTTCATATTTCTTGACTAGTCACATATATGTTCCCTTAAGATATTGATACGGACTCTCAATGTAACTGCTTCTCTGAGAAAGAGTCCTCTGGTAGTCATTAGCCTTCTTCAAGAGTATCCTGATTCTTCTCTGTCAAGGCACAAGATGAGATTGCATTCCCCTGCACCCTTGAAATCAGGTGTAGCGTATGACTTCCGCTGGCCAATAGAAATGAGTGGAAGTGATGTGTTCTCCCTTCCCTGGCTCAAGGAACCATCTACACTCCAGACAGTGGAGGCTTTATCAGTCTGCATTCCTGCATGAATATGAGATGAAGTAGAGCCCCAAACTGATCCCCAAAGGATCCGGCAAAATATAAGACTAGCAGGATATTAGTTCTTTTCCAATATCATTCTGCACTTACACCTTAGTTGTAAAAACACCAATTTTTAGTTAGTCACACTACTTTTCAGCTAAAAGATTAAATTTTCCGGTCTACTTTGTAGCTAGATACAGTTATTATGTTAAATACTGGCTATGAGATGTAAGTGGCAATTATATTTCATTGCTAGCAAGTATCCTTAAAAGACAATGGTGCTCTCACCTTCTTTCCTTTTTCAAGCTTCCTGGAATGTAAATATAATGACTAAAGTTCCTGCAGCTCTCTTGAGCTATGAAGTGAGTTTTAAGATGCAAACCACATTAAACAGAGCAAAAAAGGGAGAGGGAGCCTGGGTCCATAACAATGTGAGGCTTCCACATTTCCCTGGAAAGCCTACCCCTGGATTTATTTTATATGACTGAGAAATAAACCTGTACAAATCACTATTTTCAGATCCTTATTTCCTACCCCAGAATCTTATTCTCTCTGGGACAAAGCATGATATCTACTTGTAGTTAATTATTAGCCAGGACTCTGCCATTAACTAACTTTATGAGTTTGGGCAACTACTTCATAAATCTAGGCATTGGTCCTCACTTGCAGAGGTGATCATGAGTACTACAGCTATATCTGATGACTGCAGGTTACATGCCTTCCAGAAGAGGGATGTGATTCCTGTGCATGTCAGCCAGGCTCCTAAAATGATACTCTGCATTTTCTGGGCCGCTTTGCCAGCTCACCCACAATCAGTGCAGCACTGCTCAGCATCCTGTCAAGATAGATGGAGTTTCTGAGGGATTGCTAGCCTTACTCAAAAACAGCTGCAGGAGTGATTTTGAACTCACCGAAGTGATTGAACTCACCAAAGCCCCATAAGCATTTCCTACAGGAACTTCAAACTAGCTGATGAGTACATTTATTTTGGCACTCATTTATTTAATGTAAATCATACTGATCAAATTCAAATGAAACATTGCTGTTTTGCGGAACTTCTCTAATCAGCAGAATTCTGCTGTTGGAAGATTTAGAAGTGGCTGAGCTCAATAACTGGATTTTACATTTGAGGAAAATAAGCTTCAGAGAGCAGACACAACGTGAATAATCAAGAGCCACCCAGCTAAGCTCATGTTAGAAGGGAGAGCTCCTGACTCTCAATCCATGTCTTTTTTTCTAAACTAAGCTTCCCCAATGGCCCCTGCATTCTCCTTTCCTCTGTCTGAACTTTTATCTTAGCTCCATAGCACATACATAGCAATTAGCTGGAGTCTTTCAAGCTGAGTCCGAGTTTTGCATCTATTCTTGTCTTAATAACTTCTCCAGCATTTAAAAAAAAAAAAAAAAAAGTGTCCCCTCTTGATGTTTTTCTCCTAATTCCTGAAGCAAATGGCCTCTCTAATCATTTGGGCATCTATACTCTCTCCCAGCCAGTTGCCTGCCTCCTCTTAAAATAGGCCTAGTTCTTTCCTATCTTTACATAATCTACGGCTTTTAATGTTTTAAATAGAATTTATTGGACCATGTGAGCGTTCAAATTCTTCTTCATTTTCTGGGCAGCTTTGTTCAGAGATTTTATTCAAGATATTTTGCTTCGTTACTTTGCCTTTTCTTTTTCTATCGTTTGTCATTCTCTGGTTCTCCCTTTTTCACCTTACCACATTTCCTGTTGTTGATATAAATTATCTTCGAATCCCCAGTGGCTTGCAGAGTGCCTGGTGTATGTGGAGTATTCTGTAAAGTTTTTGAAAAAAGAAATAGTAAATGGCTAAGAAGATCATGATAGCCACTAGGAAATCTGGCTGTTCATTAAATATCCTTCAGGTGGAGGGGCGCCTGGGTGGCTCAGTCATTGGGTGTCTGCCTTCAGCTTGGGTCGTGATCCCAGCATTCTGGGATTGAGCCCCGCATCGGGCTCCTTGCTCCGCGGGAAGCCTGCTTCTCCCTCTCCCACTCCCCCTGCTTGTGTTCCCTCTCTCGCTGTGTCTCTCTCTCTCAAATAAATAAAATCTTTAAAAATAAATAAATAAATAAATATCCTCCAGGTGGAACGATAGCTGTGTATACAAACACACTTATGAATATACATACAAAGGAGGAGCTCGATAACTTAAGTGTTCGTTGTGTACCTGTCTCGTGCTCGCTTCGGCAGCACGTATACATTGTGTATACCTGTCTCTGTTTTACGCACTGCACATGGTATTGCCTCACTTGGTAATAATCATAATAGCCAATACAGACAGTGCTCCAGATGTGCCAACTACCTATTCAGATCACTCTAATATGTATTCATTTATTTATCCTCACCAGAATTCTATGAAGTAGGCACTTTATTACCCTAACAAAGACATAGAAATAGGGGCGCCTGGGTGGCTCCGTCGGTTAAGCGTCTGCCTTCAGCTCAGGTCATGATCTCAGGGTCTTGGGAATCGAGCCCCACGTCGGGCTCCCTGCTCGGTGGGGAGTCTGCCTCTTCCTCTCCCTCTGCCTCTCTGCCTTGCTCATGCACACTCTCTCTCAAATAAATAAATAAAAATTTAAAAAAAGACATAGAAATAGCTTCTGCCTTCACACAGCAAGTGAGTAGCAAGCAGAGTAAGAACTTGTACTTAGATGTTCTGATTGCAGAGTCTATAATCTTAGGCCCTCACATTATACTGCTTATTACCAAAGATCTTATAAGTAGTGTTGATGCCTCATAACAAAAATTTACTCTACATTCTATCCAAAGCACCACTGCAAAGACACCTTCCTTACTGGCTTGCATAATAAGTGACTAAAATGCTTCTTATTTAGTCATAATCTTTACGGAAGGTACTTGAAGAACGGGAAAACAAAAAAACACAAATGTGTCCTAAGGGGTAAATGACATAAAGCTCTAGCAAACCATTAACATTTGAGCATGATATAGTTTACCAGATAAACCTAACTGATTTTTGACAGACCTTGAGGAAATACAAGATAGCACAGTGAGTTTAAGATGCTGGGGAAGATAGAATCTTGAAATGTCAAAAGAGTGGGAGAGAAAGACCAAGGAGGAGGGTCACACTGTAGTATATTTAAGGAAAAGAAAAAAGACAGATTGGAAATTTGGACAAAATAAAAAGGATTTGAATTTGCTACCACCAGAGTATTCTATGCTGCTTGGCCACTCCTATCTCACCTGAAAGTACCTGATTTTGAGTATATTTATTTTCTTTTAGGTTCTGTATCTCACTTGGAGTCATATCTTTGGGATCAGCTATTTCCTTTTTTAGGTCTGGCTGCATATTTTAAAAAGTATTATTAATAAGTATAATTTAGGTAGATTTTTGTCACCTAGAAGAATACTCTCCAATTTTATAGTATGGGAAAGCTGAATCTAATATATAGAATTTTATTTCAGCACTTTTTATTTATTAACATCAAAGTTTCTCCATATACTGAGGTGCTCCTGTGAGGATCAAAATTTTGCTTCAAGATATATAGCCTTTGAAATAGGTATTCCTGGGTGATAGGCAACCTCTGGTCTCATTTCATGCCAACTCTGTGCCTTTTGACGTTTTAATAAAGAATAATTGGTTTAAGCAAATTTTTAAGTAATCCCTCATGTATGAAACTTCACATTACATATTTAGCAAAGATATTTAACATTATTAGTTATCAGTTTTGATCTTATGAGCCTTTCAAATCAGTAAATCTCTTTTGTTTTCTCAATCTGATGAGTTTCTACATGTATATTAGCCATGAATTAGCCATTTTTGTTAGCAGTTCACTGGTTCAATAAATCATGAATCTGGATAAAGAACTGAAAATTTAAACCTCTTTAATCTGGATGACATATATACTGGAAAAGAAAAATTCTTAAGTGAACAGTAGCAAATTCCATGTATTTGGAAGAGGGATTCTATCAAACATTTCTTTAATCTGTTGGATTTTAAAACAATTTAAAGTTATATGAGTTTGCCTACATAGTCAACCTCAGACAGCAGAACTTTCTCTAGAAGCCTTACTCAGGATGCAGTCCTGTGTTTCCTTTCCTTTTAATAAAACTAAATTCAAGATTAGACACTGGGTGGCCTTTCTTTCTTTCTTTCTTTCTTTCTTTCTTTCTTTCTTTCTTTCTT